>NC_087551.1:37154256-37457286 GCF_036250125.1 Pseudopipra pipra | reverse complement strand
TATGCTTTGTAGGACTTGGATATATTATTCCCAAAAGCACAGTACAACAGGGGGATAGGAGGTCATGTGGTGCATATGTGTGTGACATTTTGGTAGAACAATACGGAGGTATTGGGACAGCTTAGCAATTTTAATTATAATTTCAATCAGAATTTGTAACAAATTTCAGTGATCTTGTATATAAACATTGCATGTCTCTATGACAGTATTTTCTGTATAGAGTTTAGTTTGACTTTATGTTTTCTCATAGCCAAAGCAGAACCAAAAGGGAAAAGCAGAATTTTCCAGTAATTCAAGAGATTTAAGTTTAGTTTTACGTTGTTAGCCTATTCCTTCTCCTCCATACACGCACATAGTTTTGTTTCCCTTTGATCCTGGCTATAACAGAAGAATATAAAAGAAACAGAACTTTAAAAAAACCGTTGCTCATCTGATATGTTTTTTGAATTAAAAGAATATTGAGATGGAGCCTATGGCACAGTTTTCAGCCAAAATCAAATAGATACCAGCAAACTCTGAGCCTTGGCCTATTACTCATACCAAGGTTTATTTAAGGCAGTGACTTACCTAGAGTGGGGAACATGTGATGCACAGCAGAGGTAACTGAGGTGTGTTGTACCTTTACAAACTCTCTATACCTGGGGTGGTCTTATTTTTTTTACTGGAACTTGTATTTGTATTTTCTAACTGCAGATATTCTAGCTAGTCTATCTACCCAGAATAGATGTCTAGAAGTAATTTTTTTTAACTTTTAGCATGTAGTTTTTGAGAAGATAAATTCTGTACAAAGGATTTTACCTGCTGAAAATAGATGGAAATGGATATAAGATTGTTGAGCATTAGGTGCCACTTAAATAAATAATAATTTTGAATCCATAAGTAGAATTTTGGTGATAAATACGAAACAAGCTAGAAGTTATTCAAAATTGAAGCAGCTTAAGCAGTGTCAGCCATGTATGGGGGTTTTTGACTTAAAATCACACTTTATGCTGCTTTTTGACTTAGGAAACTTGTAATAACAACATATGTTATAAGAAAAATTCTAGATATGCATAAATATCACTTAGTGTGTATAAAATATAGTACTTGTTCTTTAGAGTTGTCAATTTCAAAAAGCCAGAATGATTAAGTGCATTATCAGTTTAAGAAATCCAAATAATTCAGATTATTTGAGAGAGTTACCTGAAAAAAACCACCAAAACCAAAAAAAAACCACACACCAAAAAACCAAAAAAGAAATTGATCCAAGATAGCTGATTTCTCAATTTCATAAAAATGAACTGTAGCAAACTGAAAGTAGTACTTACCATATTCTGTTCTCTAATACAAATGTAATATATATGGTATTTCTCTCCTTCCTGTACTGCATGTTTAATGTGGCCACATAATGGTTGTTCTAGTCTTCACAAGTCTGAATTTGTAGTCTGAATTTAATGTAAAATCTTCATTATTTTTTCCCATACTTTGCACTTGACTGAAGGAAAAGTAGATGCTTACACAGCTGAACAGTAAGGTTACATGAAGCCAAACTAAAACTTATTTTTGTACTGTCTGATTTACTCTTATTAGAGAGTATAAACATGACCTATGACTATGGCTCACTCTAATAGCTTTGCTTTGAAAGACCAGATGTAGTGTTTTAAACAGGCTGTCCACCACACAGACTACCTTTTGACATCAATCTATTTTTCTTAATTTCTATTTCTGTTACTACTAGGAGTAAATTGAGTTCATTATATTATATTTCCTATGCTATTTAATTAAACTCAAAGACTTTAATACTAACAGAAAATGCTTCTCAGTTGTTTTCTTCATTCTTTTTTTTGGGGGGGAAATATCTTTCAAAGCAATATGGATTATACTTACGACTTTCAAACTACAGCTTGGAACTTCAGTGCAAATAGCTTTCAGAGATGAAACAAAGTTGAAAGTAAGGGGGTCTGTGTCTCTTGAGAAACTTATGAGAAGTCGTACTTTAATACTTCGTAATACTAATGCTTCTCTTATCTTCCCATCTAAATATGGCCAGTACCTGTGGAGAAAGAATACAATATATTCAGAGAAATTTAAAAAAAAAATTGGATTTTTATGCATCTAAGCCTAGACATTTTAGAGAAAACAAATCCACACGTGAATTTCATTTTCTATCCACTGAAGGAATGCTGTTCTTATTTAAAGGGATTCTCACTAAACAGATCTGCCAGCATCCCTTTTTCTGTCATTCAGCTCTGTACCAAAACTGTCACTATCACAGTGGAGACAGTGAGACTGTGGATGGGTGAGTACATCTTCCACCTGTGTATGTGCCAAGACACTTTCACAAAATACAGGTGCCTTGTCCACCGCTGGTTGGGAGTTGCTCCCGTGTCCTTCCCTGCGCGGCCGGAGCAGCAGCACAAGGAGCCACAACTAGAGGGCGCTGCTGACCAGCCCAGACACAGGGACAGAAGGCTTTTCTGAGGGTTGCGCAAGGGAACTGGATCACCGGATCTCTTCCTGAGTGCTGTCCTTTTTTCCCCCCTGTGAACTGGTACCGTACAGGCTGGGGACTGGAATGCCTTCTGTAATTTCTTCCTTGGAAAACTGAGAGCTGCTATGCAGGGTGCCCGTGTCCTTCAGGAGCAGATGAGATGGGCGCTTAAGGAAGATGCTACTTTTTTTTCCTGATCAGGATTGCAGAAATTCTGCCATGAATGGGACGCTGGCTTCCATGATGCTATTCTCACAATTGTTAGCTTTGTGTTCCTGACCTTTGGTGGGAGCAGGTCAGGAAAGGGAGAATTAGACAAAGAAAATGTATGTTATCTTCATTCCAGCAGCATCAAGTCATGGGGGCTAATGAATCTGAGCTCTACAATGCCAGAAAATAACTTCTAAATGAGAACTGACAAGGAGCTGACAAGGTAGAAGCTGTGGCAGTGCCTTGAACACAAAGCCATGCTGTAAGAAAAACACTGAAGAATTCACACAGGTGGCTTCCCTGGATCTCCCTAATCCAGTAGATCTGAATTCTTCCAGCATGAGAATAAAGTAAGGAGGAGTATAGGAGATAACATCAACTGCAACACTGTAATGGTTCTACATATTAAGATCCTTTCTAACATAAAGGAAAAGCGGGAGGGATACCCGCTTATCAGTAGGAACTGAGGTTCCTACAGCCCATGATTCTTTCACTGTGATGGAGACTGTACATAGTTTATTGGAAAAACTCTTTCATAGACTTGAAACAGCTTATGCTTGATATCAGTCAAACGATTGTTATTTTTTGAGAAATTTGAACAAAACATCTCTAAATATGCAAAACTGGAAAAAACCCCACATAACCACATGCTTAGTTTGTCTCAACTGTGTTTAAATAAAGAGCATAGATGAAATGACAAGCTTTGCTAGATTCTCAATTCATTGTGTTTTCAGGAGCTGGAGGGACCAATGGATACTTTCCTTCTGAGCTGGATGGTTTTGTTGCACTGTGGCTCCAGTTTTGGGCAATGAGTGCTTTTTAATGGTCCGTACAAACAGGCTGTTTAAAAATTACATGGTGGTTTTTTTTGTTTTAGCAACTCTCAGTTAACCAAAAAGTGATATAATTCAAATGTAATCTGTGCTGACTTTGGAATTTTTGCTTATATGTGTATATCAATAAAATAATGACATCTCCCACATTGTATACAAGAACTCACAATATATTATTTCTCTCTTACACACACTCTCTCTTTCTCTCTCTCTCATGTTGAATATCTATGAGACTCATAAAATGCCAGTAGCTGTGGTCTCAAGATAGGGAATATAGTAGTGTAAGAAATAGGATTCATGTATAAGCAGACTGTTGTATTCCTGGGTCCCAGTCCAGATGGTCAGACTAGACAATTTCTGATCTCCTTCAACAGGCAGATCCAAAGCTCAGGACCCAGAACTGGAATTGTCTTCTTAGGTCCCAATTCTGCTCCCATTTAAGTCAATGGCAGAACTCTCACTGATTTCAATAAGAGCAGAATTGGGCCCCAAGAAATTGTTCCACAGTAGTAACTAATCTCCTGTGGGTTCATTTTCTCCAGCAGACCTTATAGGCATTATGATAACCAGCTAGTCCTGGACATGGACACTCACCGTTTAGCATTGGTGTCAATGACGATTGGCAAGTAGTCCATGACAGCTATGTATACAAACTGCTTGGCATCATCGATAACACTGTATATAGCTTCAATATCCAGGACTCTGTCCTTTGGGCAGAAGAGTTTAGGTGAATTCTGTGAAAGGAAAAGTTATTATTAAGTGAGAACTTCAACTGTCCTGCTAGAATACTCAAAGCTACAAAGGAGAGGTATTTGCTTACTTGCCCCTCAAAAGCCTCACCAATTAGATGTAACTGTGGGTAAAATGCAGAAGACACAACTTTAAAAATTAGGTCTATTATGTTAGTTGTATTTAAAGTTCCTCACCGTTTACTCAGGCACTGTTGCAGGGAGATGCTGCACTTTTGCAAGAAACTTATCTTTAAAACCTAGCTTCAGGTATAAATTACCCAGCACTGAGCCAGTAAGTGGTAAGCCCACATTTCAGCTTTTCTGCCTCGTATCAAGGGCTGTCAAAGGTGTCAGGCAGCAAGGTGAAGCAAGCAGAAATTGCCCATCTGTGGCAGACAGGCCCAGGACTTTCTACTCTTCTGCACGAGCAGGAAGAGGAAAGTGGAGCCACCTGTCAAGTTGTTCGCAGGCACCACTGTTCCTGGGAGAGAGGTTGTTGAAGGCACTTTATCCAGCTGGAGCAGGTGCCATTTGTCTTCTTAACAGCTGGCCCTACCAGATTGCTGCCTTCCTACTGCTGTATCACCTTCTCACCTTTGTTACTTGCTTGGGTCGCAAATGACACCTAGACTGGTATGTTTCCTTTAGGGACAGATCCAGGGATTTTTATTAGTCTTTATTTCAATACACTGCCTGTCACAGTGGTTTCTTAATAACTGACTGGTGTTCTTAAGGATTTACAACAACTAAGTAGAGACAATACTAGAAAATTAACTGAAGCAAGATTTCAAGACCAATACTCCAGATCCATTCCTGAACACTAAAAGAAACAACCAAAACCTCTTACACTTTATCAGCCAGCTTGGAAGATGATTTTGTTGCTAAGCAACGCTAAGCAATGATTCCCAAGTAAAACAAAAAATTCAATGACTGTGTGTCATGGCTGTTTTATACAGCACAAACATTGAAAGTGAAATATATTTTCAAAGAATGAATTTTTAGTCAAGAAAAAAAGGGTTAAGTGATTTAAATATAGTTAAATGTATAAATATAGCCTTTTTTCAGGAAGGAAGAACCAGCCCAAGTGGGCTGTGGTTACAAATTGAGGTAGCTCTTGGAGTTGGACTTCAATGAGCTGAGCTTCTGAGTACCAGCAAGTCCTTCCTTTTGTTTTGTGAAGTGAAATTTCAAGAGAAGAGGCTTCTATTACCCTCAGGAATGGAAGGGAAAGGAAAAGAAAATATAAATCACAGGGAGGAAGTGAACACTGAAAACTGCAAAAAACCAGGTTTTGTAGAGTCTTTCTCTACCTGTCTTTGTCTAGGATCCTGGATTCCTTAAACTTGGCCTTAACCAGCTTTCCATTCTGTATGCCACTTCAGGACTGACTTTCAGCAGTATTTCTCCACTTCTTACAGATTGCTTAGAAAGGAGTAGGATTTAACTCAACAGCGCATTTGCTAACTGTCCAACAGCCGGTCTCTCATTTAAGCTAGTCCTTAAGGTTCTCCAGATCAATGGAAGTGTCCATATTTTCAAACAGCTATTAATTCTGGCTGTCTTAGGCACTTCCAGGTTTTCACTCCAAAATAGTTCTCTGTCTCTCCAGTGATTGTAGGAGTATGAAAAATCCTGGACAGTGGAAAATTGCCTGGCTCCCAGCAGGTGAAGGTAAACCCTGCCCTGTATTAACCACTCATCTGCACCAACGTCCTGTGCTAGTGGCTGTACAACTTAACAGTGTGCTACATGTCTTGTGTTCTTTTAGACATAACTGGTTATAAAGCAATGAGGGTTTTGCGCATTGTTTGGTAAAGAATGGAAAGTAACTCTTAGCAACTGCATTAAATTTCTGATTTTGAAGAGGTTGTTTATACTCATGTAATTACCTCCAAAATGAAAGACACTCCACATCTTTCATCATCTCTATCTCAGTGTGTACTTTTTTCCAGTTTTGCTACATGGCTGTTGAGGTGGAGGACTGCTCCATTTCTTTCCATTAAAAGTACATTCACAGACAGTGCTTCCATGAGGATCACTGCTTGAAGTTTTAAAATGTCATTTAAAAATAAAGCTGAAGTAGATGATGTTGTACAGAAGTACAAATGCTTTCAATGGAACAGGGTGAATCCTTGTAAATTACATAGATAAAAATGCAAGCTCTGATATCAAGTTTATCCTGTATTATTGTCTATGTCTGATTAACGGTTCATTTACTCCTAAGTAATTCATGTTCTATCTACTAGTGTAAATAAAAGAATCTAATTTGAAGGGCTTCCCTATCATTTTTCAACACAATTGGAAAAGTGGTGAACATTACAGAGAAAGGGAAAAAGAATAACACTCAAATGAAACCCTGCAGCATCTTCAGTCCTGGCAAATGGCATGTATGAAAAATGTAACAGAAATCAGAATAAAAAAGAAACACTCTGATTTGTCAAATTTCCAGGTCTTCCAAAAATCTGATGGGTTAAATAAGTTTCTTCTCTTCCCTCCGTCTCTGCAACTCATTTCAGAACTTACCGACACAAAAGCTTCTGATTTTGTCTCGTTCAGCTGCAGTGTCAGTTTATTTTGAGTATCGTACACTCCATATAGTCTCTTAGACCAACTCGGAGGTATTTTATTCTTGTATCTTAATGAGCTATACAAGGCAAATATCCTCTGTAAATCCAGGACCAGGCAGCTGCAGTTGTATACAATGACGCCAAGTTCCTTCATCTGTGAAATTAAAAGTGATATAGTTAGTGATATTTTGGCTGACAGATCTGTGGAAGTATGCAGCAAGAACGTAAGAGTCCCTGAGAAGTACTCTTTCAGAAGTGGGCCTTGAGCTCATCGTCATTACTGCCAACTGCAAGAAAGTTCCTTCCAATACTCCTCTAAAGGCAAACACACAAGCTCTATCTTCAAAAGCCAAGAGGAGGCAAAAGCTGTAACAGGATTTGCACATTCAGTGTATGACTGAGCTGCATGTCATAATAGAATATAAGACACTTCATGGATGGACACAATTTTGAAGTGACACCATGTTTGTTATAGGTGTTGCTCAAGGTTTTACTCTGGGCTAGAGTGGTTTTTATTTATGCTTTTTATATTTTATTTAGAGAAAAGGCAGCCTTTCTTCTGGGTTATGTAATAGCACACATTATCAGTGATAGCTTCTTACTTCAGGAACAGTTTGTTTTCTGTCAGTTCTGCAAAAGGTGAAGGAAATGGATTGAGGTTATTTTGCTGCTGGAGAAGGAATGATACTCCAACTTCAAATAAAAGGATGAAATAACAGGTGTTTAATACTATCAGTAGCTAAATTTACTTCGCTATTAAATACACTGTGATCCAGTAAATAGTATACCCAATTAGGACATCAAGAGGTTGGGTTCTTGCCTCCCCCACTGCTATGATATAGTACCTCATCTAGTGTACCCCAAATTTCTGGGTGTCAATTTCTTCATGTGTTAAAAGGGAGATAATGACACTCATCTCTCATGAAAAGTACTCTGTAAGCATCAACATTCTCACATATAAATTATGAGGAAAAATAGTTCAAGTAAATATAGACATCAGAGTACAATTAAATTCTAAAGACAGTCGTCTTCTCCTACAGACTCACTTCTTCATTTAAGTAAAGGTATTTCTCCTGGTCATAAATCATCATAAATCCTGGTTTGGCAGAGATTTCATTAATTGTATATCCCTAGTACTTAAGATTTTGACAGAATTTCATTTATAAACATATTGCCTGGCTTCTATAATCAAAATGTAACCATGTGCACACTCTCTCCCTTTCTTTGCTTTAGAACAGCTTAGGAAAGCACTGCTGTGGGTCCGGATGCTATTGACCTCTCATTACCTGCATTTCACACTAGTTCAGCCACTTCCTAATACAAAGCAAGAAGAAAATCTGCACAAACCTGTTGGAAAACAACATGTAGGATAAATAGTTAAAGAATCTATGCTGGTTTTCTGCAAGCAAACTCTCTTGGTACATGGCTGTGAAGTCTGCCTGGCATGATGATGAAAATGAAGGAGTACGAGCTCTCCAGCATGCTCACCCTTTGACACCTAAATATTCCCACAGGTTTTATTCCCTTAGATGAGATCTCCACAGTCACATGGACTAGTTTCTGGTAGAAGCGTATCTTTCCATAAAGCCTGTGGGAACTCTGAACTCCACACTGACGTTATCTCAAAGCTTGTTCCTGCACAATTCTCCCTGACTGCAGATAAGAACTGCTCTGCAAGAGTGGGCAGAGGGAAAGCAAAGGATAGAATTGAACCTTGACTCTTTCTGTGGTGGGTGAGAGAAAACAACAAATAGCAATACTCCAGCAAGAAAGAAACTCATGGGTGACACATTCTTCAGGTTCCCAACCTGGAAATACCATATACATAAGAATACGCAACACTGAGGTATCTCATTCCCAAATATTTTCTTAATAGTTGCAAATATGGGAACATTACCTAATATTTTTACTGCCTTAATCAGAATATTTCTGCAAGGTTCTTTAATTCAAAAGAAAAAATGGAATTCCTCTGTTAACCTGCACAACCTGAAATTTGTGGATAGTTGGAAAAGACAGACTACTTGCTGCACTGCAGCCTTTCATTTATGGATAAGACAGTAAATTAATTTAGATGATAAATATAAATATGACCAACATCCTAGTCAAAGAGTCTATTAGGGATAACATCTTTGGTTTTTCCCCTGGGTGCTGGTATCTCTGAGGACACTCCTCAGTATTCACTTCTAGGCTGTCCCTGTACTCTGTGCACTGTTTGTCTCCAAATATTTTTAACTATACATTATCACTGTTTTCACCATATGCTGCCAATATGGCTCTCTTAATTGCCAGGCATGCCATTGCAAAGGACTTACTAATAGTATTCTGTTACATCTATCTGCATAATGTGGTTTAATCTGCTTTTCACGGCTGTTAGTTGATTCTGACATAATTATGTGGTTACAGTTTTCCTTTCATTTATCAGTCCTATTATTACTATTCTACTTTATCCCTTCTATTGAAAGTAAATATAAAATAGTGTCCTCACAGCACACCAAAAGCTGCTAGGATTGCATCTGCGTGAGCAGCTCTCCTGTGAACAGGAATGCTTGCAGTGTGTCCTCTCTCTGTGAATTAAAGGATTGCCCTTCTGCCTAAGTGCTTCCTCATGTACAGAGATAGGGAGGAAGCCATGGGAACTAATGGGTTTTGCTAAATGCAATTTTAACAGATCACCACCTAGTCTGATGCAAAACGAAGCATTAGCCGTGCCTTACCACCAGCCTCTCCCAACAAACCAGCACACACAAGGAGCAGCCCATTTTGCACAGGAACTTGACCCTCCTGTGGAGCAGGAGCCAAGGTGGTGCCCTGGCTGAGGCCCTGCTGCTCACCCATTTGCAGCAGCTACACTCAAACTGCAGGCTGGAACAAAGCCTTTCCAAGAGATGTATTTATGGCACAGTAATGAACCCTGCCTTCCCAAGGTGTTGCATCTTGCAGTTGGCTTCTCTGGCAGCAAGCACTGATCAAAGCTTTTCCTGCTTCTGAAGCCATGATAAGAGCTTTCCCCCGTGGGGATTTCCTAGTACATGATACAGACAGGGCTCCTCCTTTCCCTCCCTGGGAAAACAGTTATCCTCTTTACCCAGCTGCCTGTTTTCATTAAGTTTTTATGAACTTAAGTTCAAATTTGACTGAACCTGAAAAGCAAATTCAAAGCTACAGGAAGAGGGCAGAGAGCAACTCTGATACTTGTGCAGACTGAATTTTCTCAAGAAACCAGGTTATATGTTAGTCTTTGTGACCATTTGGGTATGATACATTACCTTGAAATGCAAACAATACCTGTATGCAGTAAAACCCCACCCATCTCCTTTTTTGTACAACAGCCCCAATAGGTTTGAAGACAAAAAATCCCCTCTGTTTCAGAAGTGTCTTCCACACTGAGACTATTTTTACTCCCATACCCTGAGGTGAGGAGAGACTGCTCTTTTTCCCATTAATCACAAAGCCTATCATCCTGGAGGCATAGGGGGCAGCAAGGATGTGCTGGTGACAGATTTAGTACAAAGTAGGATGACATCTAGATAAGGGAAAAGACTTTCTCTTCAGTTTGAGAGCTGCTGTCATTACCAACTTTTTTTTTTAAGTAATCTCAGATGAGAAGAAGAAAAAAACATCTATATTGAAAGAATCAAAATCTGAGTGTTGCTCCTCAGCTTGTCATGATGAAAACCTACAGCTAAGCATCATCTGAGATATCTGTTAAGGTAAAATCCTTCAGGGTAGGAGCTCTTAAGGCAAAGTATGTCTTCATCCTGAGTTTTAAGAGCAATTAATAAAGTAATGAAAACATCACTGGAAAATTAAAGTGAAGAAGATCTCAAGAAATCAAAATCTTAATAAAACTAAGGAAGATAAATCTGAAATGAAAATAAAGAGTCACAAATTTGATTACCTCAGAATGGAACAGAAATATTTGGATGTTAAAGTTGCTTGTGAGTGACATTTCCAGGGCATGTGCTAGGGACTGGGAACAGGAATGGTTATTTGCACAGAGACTTTTGTGTCCTCTCATGAGCAGGTTTCTTCCCCTCTTTGTTAAGAACCACCATGCATGCTCTTCTCAAAGAATGAAAAATATGGAAGCTGGTTTTCCTTGTTCTTCCCTGTGCTGTTTACATTTCTGCAGAGCAACTTTTAAAGGCTACCAAATTACTGTTTGTCTTTTTTTGCTAGTAAAGGCTCTCTTAAAGCAACAGAAAAGTGAATAACTACACTAGACTCAAGAAATGTAGCTTCAACCCATTGTGTAATGTTGCGCAGAAAACAGTTAAGCTACAAAAAGTAATAAATGTGGCCTAGCTAGAAAAATAGTAATTTTCATGACAAGAGGAGGAATTCCTTACTAGACTGGGTAAAAAGCAGGATTTCACAGACAAGAATTTTTGCTTATTCTTTTCCTGTGTACATTTGTAGGCATCATTTGCAAAATGAAGAAAAAATATGGGAAAAGAACCTGAACAACCCAGGTTGTGGACATATAACACTGTAAACTTCTTAATCTGAGAAACAATGTTAGCAAAACTTCTCAAGTACGTTTGGATCAGGGGTCAGACAAGGTGTACGATGTGTCCTGACCCTGCACTGTGCAGACTAGATAGCATATTTTATATTTACCTTGAGCTGCACTCTAAGAGACAACCCCACTGCGTAGGCAAGGTACTATTTGACCTACATAAGAGTGGCACAATCTGGTTCGCAGCTTGCAATATCTGAATTGTGGCAAATGTACCAGGAAGCTTTAGAAAACCCCTTGTTTATTGAAAAAGTTTTTAGTAGTTGTTTGCACTCGAATTTGATCCTGCAAACAACAAGCAGCTCTCCTCAGGCATTAACTGCCACTTGCCCAAAAGCTCTGGCCACTGGCAGATGCCAGAGTCCATTGCCTGTGCTACAGAGACTCCAGATTAATTACGGGTAGCCTATTGCAACCTAAATTTACTAAATGACTTTTTGTGTCCCAGACTGTGTGCATCTGCCATTTGCTTGTGTTTGAAAATGTATTTAATTGTGCTTTCAAGCCTCTGATTTTTTTAATGACCAATTTATAAATGAATGATTGAGCAAAGCCAGAATCACAACAGGGTAGAGTAATAGAGTAACAAAAAGCATACAATACTGATAAATCAATTTGTAAGGTGTAAAAGGACTTAAGATTCCAATAGCTTCTAAAGAAAAATTATATACAATGTACTCATTACCACCAGAAAGCAATTCACAGTTATTTACAGGGGTACACTCATCTTTTTGTAAAATATGTTCTAATTATCCAGTTAGCCTGTACTCCAAACATATGTGCTTTTTCATTATCATCTTACCTGATCCCTACTGCAGCCCTCCCTTATGTTTTCATCTGGTATCATTTAATACTGAGAGAATGTTTTCCAATCATAAATAGCAACATCTTAAGGCTGCCCCTGTGCAGCTACTGTTTCTCACTCACCAAAACCTGCCGGGCAGACATGCACGCCCATCCCATGCCAGGCACAGGTAACAGCCAAGGGGGTGGCCTGTGGCAGCAGTGCAGGAGAAGGGCCTTCTGATGGGAGTGACCATCACCAGTGGAGGGAGAGAGACAAAGAGATTTGAGAAAGAGAAAAGTGTTTCTTTGTGCAGTATTGTTTGCTGTGACTGTTGCAGCACACTTTGCTGTAATGGGATGACAGGGGTAGTGCTTGTCACAAATGCATCCAGTGTAACGACCCCATTCAGACAGCCATCATTTTGATGTAAACCAAAAAGGCAACCTGATGCTGAAGAGGCTGAGAAGGCTGTAGCACTGCCTGGCTCCTTCTCACAAAACCTGTGCAGATACTACAGTCCACCACATGCAAAAGCATGTACCTCAGCTAACATTTCACTAGAAACTGCAACCTACCCTTATGTTCCTGAGCCAAAACCCACTCTCAGTACTTGGACAGTAAAACAGTGCAGAGACTTCACATTTTGTTACGTTGCAATCAAAAGTGGTTCAGTGAAATTCAAATCCAGCACAGTCCTGCTTCTGCTCTGACTTCCACTTTTTCCTTCCATGTTGCTAAGAACATGGGGAGCTACACTGATATTGGGAAATACCAAATAGAAAGGTTAATACAAATGGGAAAGCACTGTTTTCTCAGAAAGTTAGCAAAACCCCATCTAGCTTAAACTATCAGAGAGTGAATAAATCTAAACAGCATCTTTGGCTGTCAGAAATCATCTAGGGCATAATAAATGTTCTTACTTGAATTCCCTGTTATTTTGACAGATGCTTTTATAGATTACTTAGAGAATGCAAACAGATTAAATTTTGAGATTAACTCTCTCATTGTTTAATTGTGTAACTCTTTCTTTTTTCTATAGACACTTTTATTGAATAAATGGCATTTTGAAAATTCTATATTCAACTCTTAACCATTCTCCAATTAATCACTTAGTGAGTCTTGCACTTGGATCTCTCTTGTGCCTGGCCTATGGACCACAGCTGTCTGCATTTTATGTTTCTGTCATCTAAGGCCAAAGGTTAATTTTCATCTTAGTCTTAAGTGATTTGGAAATAATCACCAGGCAGAATTTCTAATGAACATGAAAAAAAGTCTCTTCCACTTGAGAAAATTATGCAGTCTCAACCTGAGCTGGGGACTCAATCTCATCACTGAAAAACCGTCACTCAAGCCACCATGCTGGAAATAAATCTGAGCATGTGACCAAGAAGAGGTGATGCATTTGATAGAGTGCACCCAGCATTGGCACTGAATGGCAGTGTAAAGCCATGACATGTTTTCACTAAAGGAAAGGAAGGGACATAAGTGGACTGACTGTAGCCCACTGGAGCTGATAAAGCACAACTGAATTGGCAGCCAGTAGTAGTCCACTGGTTTTTAATTCACACCTCTAGAAAGAACATTTGATGGATTTTGGTCTGTAGTTCTTGCAGAATAAAAGTCCCAGAAAGTTACAACTTCATACATTATTACTAATAATACATACATTATTACTAATAATAAGACAGAGGAGATCTTTTAGGAGCTGCTAATTTTTGTGTCCCCTTCCTTTTTCTGCTGCTCCATAGGTCAAGAACACAAAACTGCACAGTGATGCTTTACTAATTTCCATTTCATTTCAGTCTCACTATTATTTTGCATAGCATCCTGGTCTTAAGAAAACCATACTGAGAAAAAAAATTAAGTTCAGCATTTCATTTCTGCTGAAAGGTATGGCTGATGAGATGAAAAGCAAGCTAGACATCCAGGCAGAAGGAGAGTTTCTTTTAAAATGGTGTGGTTTAAAAAGAATTTTGTGAGGAAGAGGTAGCAATGCATCTTCAAAGCAGAAAAACAGAAACCACCCATGTCCTTGTCACATTAGAAAGAAGCCCCATCATATTTTTTCTTCTTCCTTCTATTTCGTAGCTCTGTTGCTACGAAAAACTCAGCAAAATTCAATCTGTTTGTACAAACAATTCAAATATAATTTGTTTAAACCACGAACCACTCTGGGATGATGTTCACATAGAATCCACCACAGAATTGAGTGCAAATTTAGTCTTTCTTACTGCTGTTCATGAAGCTCACTAACAAATCAAGCCTGACACATTGCTAAGTGTCAGAGCAAGCCAGAAGGTAGAGCTGAATCGGTTAAAAATTCCTTGCTATGTAATCTATCAGCATAATTAATATCACTTGGCATAATCACAGCCTAATTTATCATTTTCAAATGACTTTTCAGTTTACAGTTTCATTACCCCCTCAAAGCAAGCACAAGTATCTCTTTAGGGGAAATGCAAGCTTGCAACTGCAAGAAAACACTTTTCCAGAATCATATTTGATTTATTTCTTGTTTTACTGCAGGAAATCTAATTAATATGAATTCTAATTTGATTCTGTTCCTCTTTTGAAACAGTTTTTGTTTCTTGTATCAAAGAAAAGTGCAGGCTGGGAAGAAAAGGACCACGTTGTGCTGGCCTCCATCTCACTGCTGGCAAGCTGCATCACATTTCAGTCCTGGTGTCATTCATATGACATTAAAAAATTCACTACCTCAGTGGAACCATAAAAAACCTAAAAGGTGAAGTGAAAGATCCTGCTAGCTTCTGAAGGGGCCTCTCCTTCACCACACACGCGCGTACCTCCCACAGCCTCTTTCCATCTTCCAAGCATTGGAACCTGTCCTGTCAGCCCTTATCTTGCATTCTCTTCACGCAGCTGGAAATCACAGCACGAGCTCTTAGCATTTGTTCTCATCCTGTGTGATGCTGCAAAGGGCAGCCTCCATATGTCTCCTGCTGTACAACAGAGAGAGGAGAGTGCAAAGGTCTGACCTCAGAGTAAGGGCAATATTTATGTCTAAACATTTCCCTCAAAGCAGTTTCTTTGGGGCTTTCAGATTCATGGCCTTCAGGGAAATGCAACAGCACGTAGTTGACTAATTGGATGCATTATTTATAACATTGCTGACACACACAGTGGGTTTTCCTTTTGCAAACTGAATAGAGATTGGTGGCAGGCATGCTGGGGACACAAGCTGAGACAATGACATTGCATATGAATTATTGCTATAACTGTTGAGCTTTGCCAGACTGCCTGATCAGAATTCAAACCCTTTTTTAATGGATGTAAGCTGAAGGCCAAAAGTGCTATTCAACTTTTGACTCAGCCTTGATTAAACTCAGTATATAAGACCTTGAGGTAAGCTAGAAATCCAAGCAGTTTAGATAGGTGAGACAATTTAGCAAAACAGTACACAGACAGCCCCAGGACAATGGCTAACTGATATGAAAATCTGTTTCAGAAATCCACTGTTGGTCTCTGTCCTTTTCATACAAGTAGCTATCTTAGATATTTGTGGGGTTTCTGGCTGCTTCAACATGGAAGTAACATCTCCTGTAAGGATATGGTCCTGGTATATTAATACCTCATATTTGTACCTCCTGACTCTAGCAGTAAAATTGGGAACACAGAATCACAGGATGGGTAAGGCTGGAAGGGACCACTGGAGGTCATCTAGTTCAGCTCAAGCAGGGTCATCCTAGAGCACATGGCCCAGGATTGCATCCAGACAGTTCTGGAATATCTCTAGTGCAGACACAACCCCTCTGAGCAATCTGTTCCCATGTGTGGACACCTACACAGTAAAGAAGTGCCTTCTTATGTTCAGGTGGAACTTCCTGTGCATCAGTTTCTGCCTGTTGCCTCTTGTCCAATTGCTTGGCACCACCAAGAAGTTCCATCTTCTTGACATGCTCCCTTCAGATACTTATAGACATTGATGAGGTCCCCTGTCAGTCATCTCTTCTCCAGGCTAAACAGACCCAGTTTCCTCAGCTTTTTTTTGTGAGGTGAGGTGCTCCGGCATTAAATTTGATAAAAATGCCTAATAAGTCATCAACCTGATTAGCAAAATTGGCCTGTCCAATAGCATGATTTTCATGACTTCTGCAGTTTTCTGAAAATACACTTAACAATTCTGTTTGCAAGTGCTGCCTGCGCAATACACGTCCCTCAAGCAAGGATTAATAGGTTGCCACTGAGCAGTTCCAGGGAAACATCAATGATTTCACTGTTTTGATGACTACTGTTTACTTAGATAAGTTAAGAAAGGTGACTGCATGATGACTTCCAAACCAGACCTTGATGCTTATGACGACAATATCAAAATCTGAAAAGGTTAGTGATGACATTAATGCTACACATTCATATAGAAGGAATGCTTTGTCAGAACCTGTTTTGTTCTGCTTGATGACTTATGGGTACAGAAAGATGAGATTTTATTCTGAACTGCAGAATCATTTGTCTTTGATAGAATGACTGAGATGATTGCCCTTCCTTACCCTGACTCATGGAGATTTATGGCATGGTATTTCAGCCTGATTTACTGTGTGTTTTTTTCACAGGACAATACTAAATCCCATTTTCCATGAAAGGATTCAACTGTTAAAGCAAGAGGTGACCAGGCTCCATTTGGGAACATTCTGGAGTTGAGGCAGTTCTGAATGAAGACATTTTTTTAGAGGGGAACTGTCATCTGTGCAATATCAAAGTGTGTGTGCATAACTTTCACGATTATTTTAATGATGTTATTTTTTCAGTTGAACAAGATTAATCTGATGGGGTATGCTAACCACTAAATCCCTCTGAGGGGAATCTGCCTCCATCCATTAACATCACTGACCAAGATTAGTTGCCAGCAAATTCTTGTGGAAGATGTCAGAATAGACTGTGGTGCATTAGCTCCCCTTCAGAAATTTAGCTGGGTTTTAATGAACAGTTTCACTTCCAGCATAATATAAATCACATTTTTGGGAAAGTGGTGAATTTACTGCTTTTCTCATGTCCATGTAAGTTTCCTGATTATTTCAGACTCTACCACCAGTTGTTGAGGCAGATGCTGGAACCCTGGATCACACTATGTAGCCTGTATTGTTATCTGGGAAAAACAAAATGATTAACAATTGGACTCTAAATGATTCTATGATTCTAAAAGGCCACACTAGCCTTAAGACTCTTAAGGAAGGGCATGCCTACCCCTATGCTCTTGAACTCCAGCATTCGGCTCTGGTACAGATGTGCAGCACAAACTTTAGCCCTGTCCAGTGCAATCTGTCTTGGTCTTGAGAACAGCAGGACTGATAGTGCAAACAGGTCAAGTTCCGCTGCACTCACTTTGTGCAGGCTGTCTGAAAGCCATCTCTGGCAAAGAAACCAAAAAAACATTCTAGTGCAGCAACTGCATTGATTTACATTGTGTGAATTTCAGGGTTTCTTAATAAACTCAACACAAATGAAACTACAGGATTTACAAGTTCAATTGGTTGGAGAATCTATAAATTCAATTTGAGCCCTTCTGCTTTACTGATCACTGCAGACAGGCTTTACAGAGGTGTGCCTGGAAACCATTCTCATCACTGTGACCAATGCCGCCTTTCAATTTTTTTTTTAAGGCAAGACAGTCACTGGATGAGCTATTTGTGATGTAGTATCATCACAAGGGAGATCCTTCCAAACAATTTTTGCAAACTTCAGCAGCTTAACTTTTACACTACTTAGTTGTATCTCTAGACCATAGACTCAGGCAAGCACACCTCACCAGTGCTGTCTATTCACCACACTGCCTGCCTGTTTGCTTCGAGATAGCAAAAGATGTCTTTAAAGCTGTCTTGTTTTGCACACAGTTGTATGGATGATTTTCTGTCTTGTGTGCAGTGGTGTACTGTGCGTGTTCTGGCAGCAAATTCCTGCATGCCTCCAGTTCCCTAAACACTTCTAGAATCCATCCAAAACTCTTGAATCTGATAATCCTAATATACTGATACTATTTGTCAAGTACCTAAGGGACCACTCATAAAGCAGAACCTCTGATAACACTCTCTTTGCAAAATCTATGACTCTTACTTAAGACATAGTGATGGTATGGCAAGTATTAAAAAGCAAGCAAATGATTATAAGGTTAGTTTTACTGGAGAAAGAACTTTCTCTTTTCCTCTGAGTTTTGGAGATTCAACTACCTGAATATCCCATGCTGCTTCAGAAAGAAGTGAGTTTATCTATTCAAACTGGATATTCCATCATTTTGCTGTGCAGGCTTATTATTGATTTACAATTTATTATTGATTACTCCAATGGCAGGTAAACCTATTCTACAGAACTTTCACAGCAACTAAAAAAAAAGAAAAAAGATGAGAAGAAAATAGGATCATGGAATAGTTCGGGTTGGAAACAACCATAAAGATCATCTAGTTCCAACCCCCCTGCCATGGGCAGGAATGCCATTGACTAGATCAGATTGCTCAGGGCCCCATTCATCGTGGCCTTGAACACTTCCAGGGTGGGGCATTCATAACTTCTCTGGGAAACCTGTTCCAGAGCCTCACTACCCTCACAATTTATTCCTAATATCCAATCTAAATCTACCCTCTTTCAGTAGGGTATTCAGGTATCCAACTACCTGCATATGCCATGTTGCTTTGAAAAGAAGTGAGTTTATCTGCTCAAACTGAATATTCCATCATTTTGTTCTGCAGATTCATTACTAATTGATTCACAATTTATTATTGATTACTCCAATGGTAGGTAAACCTGTTCTACAGAAGTTTCACAGTAACTGAAAAAAAAAAAAAGATGAGAGAAGATCTGTAATTTCAGAGGTCATAAAAAGAGTGATGAGCATACTCCTACAGTCAACAGAAATCAAATAAAAATATGCAGCAAGCTGTTGCTGTATTTTGCCCTCTCTTACACTAAATACAAACACATAGTGCAGATGATGCATGTGAGAATGGAGCACAACAGTGGGAGAAGTATGACAAGCAGGAATAGCTTCCTAGCACCTCAGAGCTGGGAATCAGCTCTGCATCGAGAAACCAGCAAAGCTGAGGAGGCATGAGAAGACTTTTTGGCTCCAAGTGCAAGGTGAATATATAGTCTCATGCTGTTTTCAATAGCTAAATCACAAAACCAGAAGCCCACAGGAGTAAGGAGGAGTCAAGGGCACTACCAGGCAGTAATGAAGCACACATGAGACACAAGTGGAGCAGCCACATTACCCAGGTTCCTGTCCAGCTTTAGCCAGCCCTCTGTTAACAGTGCAGAGACAAATAGTCCATTTGCTTCACTGATATTTATTTGTAAATACTGGATGCACAGATAATAAATTTCAAGCAGAGTAAGCCTAATGGGCAACACTGAATGTCCCGGTTTACTGGATGTAACAGAGAAAAAGCGGCCTGTCTCAGTTAAAGAATCAAACAAAACATCATACTTCCAAAAATACAAACTTTACACTGTGTTAAATGCATGCTGTGAGTTCTGCATATTTCCAAGAGCAACATATCTTCCCCCGCCACCCCCCCCCCCAAAAAAAAGAGGAAAGAAAATAGAAAATCTGCAGTTTTAGAGATACGTATCAGCAACTGAACTGTTCTAGATTTGGTCAAAGATAGAAACGCTAGGCAAAAGCTCTTAGTGCAAATAATAAATGTATTTTCAGCCTGTCCTTTGAAGGACAAGCTGTAATAGCATCACAGAAAAATTCTGAAAATACAACTAGCTTTCTGTGCAGCATGAAATATAAAAAAGTAATACACTTTCTAAGTAATAAATTACTAAAGAAGTAATTAATTGTCCATACAGCTCTGTAGTATCTCCTTATACCTGTTTTCTTCAGATATTGACTTCATTTACCTATGCTTGAAGATCTGGGTTGCACTTTTATGTTATCTTAATAATATTGTGTAGTTCAGGAAATAATGCCATAAAAATAAATCACATGAAGTCTGGTTTTTTTTAAGGATTGGATCACATGGATCACAGCATATCAAAGCTTTTTAGAAGCAGATATTCTCTGTCTTATATAAGAGAGATTTATTAACCCAGAAATACAAATTTAGATAAAATATACTGGTATCATGTTGCCTGTACTTTCAATCTAGTATTTACCCATCTGAGATTGACTGAACCTTGGTGGACAATGAAGTTGAAAGAGCCTTGTGTCCTGTTATAGGCCTCTGCTCAATTTACTAATAGCGATATGATACTGAACACCACTGGGACAGTAAGACAATTAAGCACATTATTAGAAGAAGATGGCAAAGACTGACAAAAGTGCACAGTAGGGACAAATCAAACTAGAACAACATTGTATGAAATGGAAACTCTCAATATAAGTTTTGCTTGACTGAAAAGATGTAATTCCACTGTCAGACAAAGCATCTTATCTCAAAAGGACCAGATGCGCCATTACATAACTTCAAGAGACTCATTTAGATAAAAGTTAAAAAAAAAAGACTGATTATAGCATGCTTTTGCTCTATGCAGTTCTGTAAAGAGGGGATGCAACTGTCATCAACAGAAATTGCAAATGTGCAGATCCTGCCTCAGTGATCAGTTTTGAGAAGTGGCTTCACTATAGCAAAATTTTGGGAAACTGGAAACAAATGAGATAATCATGATGTAGTGTGAGACATATAGAAATCCAGTATTTATTACATACTGGTTTTATAGGAGGACAATTTTGATCACACAAATAAATAGAAAATACAGCGTTCAAGGATGTAATTTGAGCAAATCATCATTCCCCTTTCCCTGGGAGAGATACGTAAAAAGAAACACAGGTTGCATTTGCTCCTGGCAGCATTCCAGAAACGCTTGAATTTTGGGGAAGTTTTTACTAGGATCTATATCCCCAGAAATGAAGACCAAGAGAAAAAGGGATAATTCCGGGATGAGTTTTGTCACTCATAAGTGTGCCTTTGAGCTATATCTCCTTCACATGAGTCTCCTCGGTGTAACTGAAATGAGACTTTTGAGTAAAGAACCATGTGGATTGCTTCCAATTGATTTTATCCACCACAAGCAAACAAAGGCTTGCTTCTCCAATATTCCCGCAATCCTAAATTGCCCCAAACCTGACCTATTAGATGCACCTCTTAATATTTGAGATACCATCATCTAGCAACTTTTGTCATCTCAGAGTAGGAAGACAAGGAGTTTAGGTTTTATCAGTCCTTTTGCCACAAAAGACAAGAGGAGGGGAAGGTGGTACAGATGAATTCAGACATTTGCTTTTGTCTCCTTTTTTCTATGTTAAAAGGAGGAGAGCCTGAACAACTAGAATGCAAGACCCATTATTTTGCAAGCCAGTTCTGTCCTGTCTGGTCATAACAGGCAAGATACACAGCAACATTTCAGGCACTCTTGGAGACATCCTGCTGCAAGCCTTCCTACAGCTAAGTTCAAAAAATTAATTCTGAATTAATTAATACTGAACAAATAAAATTTTGGTTCATCAGTTTTTACTTAAAATTGACATACACAAAAGTGTGTCTTTTGACCAACTAAGGTTTTGGAATTTTTTCCCTTTTCTTCCCTCCCCCCCTGCCATGACTATAGGGTTATTAATTCCAGAAAATTATTCAGAATCCAATATAATTTCACTGTAAATATGCACTAGATTATTCATATTTATCATAAAAAGCATAACATTGTTTATCAGGTGCTTAACAAATCTTTTTTGAATAATTGTCATAACTATCCATCTTAGCTAATTTGACTGTTTATTAAACTGAATTATTAACAGAATAAATGAATTGGGCAACTTATTCCTTATTCTTCAAGTGTAATTGATAATTCATAATTGCTACAACTATCATGTGCTGTAGGAGTAAATCCTAAAGAGACAAGTATGTTTTATATACTAACAACCACAATGGACAAATAGTCCACAGAGAGTTTCTCATTTATGCACTGTCACATGTCTCACCTACAGTATTTTGACCCTTTTGTGAATTTATTTAACATCTTAGGTCCATCAAGTAAAAACCTATCACCTCAGAAAAAACAGGTCTCTGTTTCCAACCTGATATAAAAAGTGTTGGGACAGTTTATATAATTTTCTAATTTCCTTTAATTATGCAAATACAATTAGTAGTTTCTAACTTGCAACAACAAGAGAGTCAGAGGAGGATGGAGAAGAAACTGCCTGAAAAGGAAATACTGTTGTTTAGTGGTCCTGTCAGATACCCAACTGTCACATGGGACACTTTAGAAAGTGCTCCAAGGCACTGCTGAGCGTCAGCAGGAACAAATCATTGATCCTTTGCAACAGAGATGATTAAATAAACTTCTACTAATTCATTTCATGAAAGGTCCAAAAATTCTACTCATAAGCCTGATTTAGCAAGAATTAAGATGTCTTCATAAATAAATACATTGGTGAAGATACTAGAAATTATTTTTCCAGTCTTCCTTCTGACAGATTTTTTAAGACAAAGAGAAATCAAATGCCTTTTTGAAGCCTTAGTTTTTATCAGTGAAACAAATCACACAAAGAAATCCAAGAGAGACATAAAATTAATGGGAAAATAAGAACAAGTGCCCATGGTTATTTTTTTGTCCTTAAAAATGTATGTTTTCCAGCCTGGTTGTTTTTCTATCCTTTAAAAATCATATTTTTTACAACCTGGTTGGTTTCTTGTCCATAAAAAAATTACATCTTACAGCCATTCAGCTTAAACTGATCTGAACTTAAACTAATCAGAAGAATGAACAATCCAGAAAACTGCTGGTAGTTTTTACACAGCTAAGAGAAAAAAAACATGGGTATGCTTAGGATCTTTTCCTCAATATCAGATGAGCCAAAATTTAAGCAGAAATTTTTGAGATAATGCTTTAAGATGTCCCAGGTGAGATAGAGTAAATGACTACCTGCAGTGGATCTGAATCTTGGGGTTGTTTAAGAACCAACAGGATGGGAGATTTTGCAACTACTTGATTGTATTTCACACTTTCCATCCATACCTTCTCTTCCTGCAGGGAGGTGGCTGCTGGCCCCCAATACTGAGCAGAAAGTTGGGTCTGTCCCTGCTGCAGGGCTGCTCACTGTTACCTCTCTCAGCCATCACCAGCCACTGCTTTTTTTGAATCCCCAGGCTTCCCTCTTCCCCACAGCTCTTTAATCTCCAGGATCTCTCCCATTTCAAGGACTTTTCCTGCAGCAAGGAACTTCACCTTCTTCTGTTTGGGTCCCCTTCTTTGCTTCAAGACCACTTCTTTCTGGTACCCCAACACTCCTCCACCAATCTAAACAGTTTCCATGCATGAGCACAAGGCCTGAGCAGCTTCCTAACTCTGTGGTTCTCTCTCATATCTCTTCAGGAACTGGAGGACTCCTGATTTGCCACTTTCATTCCGTCCATTTGTTTACAGTCAGACTCCACAATTCCAAGGAGCAATCAGCAAGCTTCTACTTGAGACCTTGAACATTCAGATTTGATCACTAACCTCCACACATACACTCAACTACCTGGTACATGTTAGTATTCATGATTTAAGCTTTTTTTTTTTTTTGACTACGAGACAAGTTAATATTAGCCTGATTTCACTTCAAGTGAAGACAACTGGCTTACTTTTACTTGCTTCAGTAATTTTCAGTAGTAGAATTTTCCAAGAGCTGATTATTTGTTGCACATAAATGCATTTTTTCTGAAGTGGTTCGACTAATTCATTACAGTTTTTTGCCCACTGGATTCGGTTATTCATGTGTAAATAAAACTTTTCCAAAACTGTTGTTAGTATAAAGAGCTCCAGAAGTGTTTCTTGAGCTGATTAAAACTGGGAATGTGTTATAAACCTCATGCTCATTAACTGAATTAGGGAGTGAAATATATTTTCAAGCTTTGCTGGAACTATTGGAGAGAGTCATGGAACAAAAGAAATATATGAAAATTTTTGTTAACTATTGTGCTGTATTTAATATTATGGATTATAAAAGTTGTTATATAACAATTTTCTTTTATTAAGTATATTAATAAGCTACCTAGTCAAGGAACTAGTAACTACAATATAGGACCACAGCTATCGTGATTGCTATTAGTTAAGCCATAGGCAAAAATTAATCAGTATACATACTCAATTTTAGGCATGTTTGAGTGACCTTATTTTTCAGTCAAACATTTTAACATAGATGCATGTATTTTGCAGAAAAAAAAGACTTCAACACATTATTATCTTAAATATATACCTAAGTAGGTTGCACAGCTATGGCCCAAAGATGTTCCTTGGCTTGTTGAATGGTCACAAGAACAACTTCTTAGTAGGTGAGAATCTGGGAACTCTCAGAAAATACTTTATCAATTGCATCCATTACCAGATGCATATCAGTGAAATGCAAGATCGAAGTTGTACAGTTGATCCCATACATCTCCTACATGAAATAAAAAGTTCAAAATGTAATTTAAAATGTTATCTTAAAAATTTTCCTCTTCTAGTGCCCCTCATGAATGACATTTTGAAGTCAGAATGGCACTGTAAAGAACAAGAGAACATCTCTCCAGATGTCCTTCAGCAAGCTGGTAAACTTGTAAGACACATTGTTTATAAAAATTTGGCATCATTTTATCAGTTTATAAAAATTTACAGCAAGAAACTAGATTATTTCACTGGCAAAATCTTACATAGCTTACTAGACCTAAGAAAAGGGTAAAAACTCTGGCTGTTCATAACCCTCAGTGTTCAACAGATTATGTAATTGGGCAATATTTAGCTATATTGATAACAACAGATAAAGATGCATCTCTGACACAAAATTTAGACCTGTTTGAAGAAAAGATCAAAATATTTCACTATGAATGAAAAAACATCCAGTTTTTGTAAAATCCTGTTTTCAGGGACTCTAAACTCCATAGCCTGTAGGGTTTGATTTCAAACTGAAGCAGATAGCTGGCATGCATGATTTCAGCCAGAATTAGTAGTTTTGACAAACTGGCAATCTAACTGAAACACAGTTTTACTTGAAAAGTAAGGATGTGTTCTCAGCCTTGGCCATAATTTCAAAGCTGAGAGTCTAGCAAGTATTAAAACTTTGACAGTGGAGGCACAAGGATATATGCAACTTTAAAGGTTATTCCTAAGTAATAAATGCAGCATATGAAAATCTCTCCTTGATGTGGAAAATTTGGTTTTAAAGAAAATACTCGTATTGCTTCTTGTCAGTGCTGGCAAGTCAAGAAAATGGCAACAAAACTCAGTAAGCTTCATACGAGATTGATCTCTAGTGTCAAGCTTAAAAACAGAGAGAAGAATTCTCCACAAATATTGCAAAACCAAAGCATGTAAGTCCTGATGTTGTTTTCCAAGGAGCTGTTAAAAGTTAAATCACTGTTTGAGTTTTAGATCTAGCCTCATAAGAGACAAATTATGCTAACAGATTTAGTTATTTTTGTTTTAGCCCCATGCAAAGGGACAAAATAGCAATAAACCCCAGTCATATTTCCTGCAGTAACTTTGTGTAAATATTCTCTAGCACACTCATATGTCAAATGCTCTGTACTGCCCCAACAAAGAAGCATTTCTACATCTTAGGCCCTTAACAACCAAGACGTAGGTCTGCTCTGGAACTATAGCCCAGGGTGAGGTACCATAGAGACCTGCTGGATCTTTAGTGTGGCTGCCATACCAGCAAAGCAGGTAGGGGCTCCTGTATGAATTATGCAGTGTACTGGCCTGAATTATGCACAGCACAGAGGAAGCAGTACATGCAGAAAATACAGGGGCAGGGATGTGAAAAGATATGACAACAAAGTACAGTTAAAATCTGAAGCTTTTCATTACACTTTATGTATTATTAGATGTGAAAATGGATGCACTCACATAATTTACACTGGAACTGTGCTGCTAAGTAATGAGACACTGTTAGCTACAAGGTGACTGACTCACATTGGATATTTTGTTGAGTGAGAAGACAACTGCTGTGCTTGACAGGCCATATGTTTCTAGAATAGGAGAGACCTACTTTGTTCTGTGATTTGCTGTCAGGGTCTAGTAATACTGGCCAAAGCGGCTTGCTGATTCAATAATCACCAGTTCTGATACTCTGCAAGTCCGATGAAGAGACCATATTCAACTAATCAACAGCCTAGGCTGTCTTTTCATGGTCCTTTCTCTGCAGGCAAAACAGGATGTAATGGGAAACATGCAGTGGCATCTGCAGCAAGTCCCCTCTTACTGCAGAACTGCAGAAGCCCTATCCCACTACTGCAGGCAGGGCAAGTGAAAGGACATGGGTCAGAACAGGCACTATCTGCCATTTATCAGGTACTCAGTCCTTAGTCATTTAGGCTGCTTTGAGAGAAGAAAAGAGGGACCTGGTTCCCTTATTTGCAGCTACACTGGGACTCTGGTAATGAGAACCCTTGGGAGATGTGTTTCCCCAGTGAGGGCTCAGCTCACTGTGGGTTTTAAGATTAGGTCCCACGCGTGTGCTAAGCATTTTGCTTAAGGAAGGCACTCAGAATAAAATGACAATAGTTCTAAGCTTATTTTGTTTCTTATGTGAAAATTTCAAGACAGATTATTATTTTAGGAAAGCATATCAGATCTCTTTGACAGGTGCCCTGATTTATTAACCTGTGACTCTGGAGAAAGGGAATTGGATACTCATATCTAACGTCAACGGGAGCCAAGCATCTAATTTCCTTAGGCTCTTCTGAAACCCCAGCATACATTTCTCAACTAATTGAAAGCAGATTCTCTTTTACTGTAATTCAGAGATATTTCTTTTTGCTCTTAACAAATATTCTTCTGAGCTTCATCTTATAACTACATATGAAAATATACTGTTATATGACAAGAAGATTAATAAAAATGCATGCAGAAAAGTGTGATAAAATTAACAGTGAGGAATCACATTTGAAACACTGGCCCACAAGTAACTGGCATCAAAATTTAACGCATATTAATTAGAAGGTTTAAGATTTACTTCAGCATGAGAAGACCAATCCTATATGGAATTGTAGCATCTCTGATAAAGATTATAAGTACATAAATAATAATCTGTGTGTTAGATGTGCTTCTTTTGTCCACATTTATTATTTCCACCACTACTCAAACCCCCAGTTAGAAGAGGCTTCAAAGTTAAAATATTTATAAGCTAAATAAATCCTGTGACACGCTATTTTGTCATGACATAAGGACGGAATAGCTCATGAGGCACAGGCAATTTACATTTTCTAGACTCTCTAAAAGCCCAAACTATATGTTCCTACATTGACTGAAAATACAACATACTCTCGGCCAAGACTTTCTCTGGTTTGCTAATAATACCATCTTTTCTACTAATATTCCAGATTCCTTTGTAAACATTAAAAGGTTACCTTTTAAATAAATTAATATCATAAGAACAGCAAAAATGCATTTAACCACTCTTTCTTTACTAAAATGGCAGATTTGTTTTTATTCAGACTTTCAGTCTCTTAGTTCAAAACAAATTCAACACAACCAACACACACATTCTTCTTTATAAAATCATTAGAATCTATGTTCACAGTTATTCCTATGCTTCTGAGAGTCTGCTCATATTTAGACAGTAAGCGTTTTTACTGCAACTAATAACTACCTAGGATTGCTTCTTTTCCCCCTCTGTTGTGCATTTCAGTTACTGAGATCTGAAAGCAAAACTTTCACTCCATAAGTGTGACTGACAGCAGCCTCACACAGTCAATGGTATAGCAAAAATGAACATGACAGCTGTTAATGATCCTGAGATTGTTGCAGAAAGAAAAAAACATATGGATACCTACAAAAAGCCAAATAAACTGCATTACTGATGAAAAACTTCTCCAAAATGGTTGCAGACTATAGAGAGTTCTCAGCAGTGGTTGTTGGCAGAGACCTTCAACTCTCATGTTTATCAAGAATAAAAATATGGAATTCTCTCTAACACATACATCCTTGAAAAACATTATACTATTTGACTCTCTGTAGCCATAAATCTCTCCCTCTCCAAAGGTAGTGAGTATTCCAGGACAATACCCACTATCTATGTGGAAGACTTTCCAAATATTGTTTTTGCTTTTTTAAATGGCAGATCAGAGGGATGAGGTCATTCACAAGATATGACCACAGAGTTTCCATAGTGGTTTGTTTACCAGAAGGTTTGATCAATTTTTTTTTTTTAAATAAAATAAGTAAACTGGAACTTACAATAACCATCACAGAAATCGATAAAAGCAATCAAATTTTAAAAATCTAAGCATAACCATGGAAGATAGCTGTCACAATGAAAAGAAGCAAAATTTATAGTAATACACTTTTGCCAACATAGAAGAGTCATCAAAACTGTGGCAATACAGTTTTTGATGCTGGCACCTTTGACAGTAAACTGTCAGAAAATAGAGCTATCCAAGTGGCTTCCAAACATTACTTTTTCCCCCCCTCATTATACCCGCCAAGGGTATAGGATTACTTTTTCAATTAAATTACCTGTCCCAACGATCTCCAGTCTAGGCTGGCACTTCCAATGTATACATGCTGTTTATCAACAATCCAGAAAGATGACTGAAGCCGACCTTCGTTATATGCTGACATGTTCATATACAACACTTCAGCACCTAGAGATTTAAGGATAAAATAATTAATAGCATTACTTAATATAAGGTAATTTACATTATTACAAAAAGAAACAACTTCACATTTCATGGCTTCAGTTCCAAAACTAGTGAGGGATGTAATTAAACATACCATTAAGGTATAAAATCAATGATAAACAGTGTTACTGTCCCACTGTTTAAGAATTTAATCAACGTATATTCCAGTTACACAAAAAATATTTAATTAACACATGTTCCATGTATAGGGAACATTCCCATGCATTATAATATTTATCTTTCTTCCATTTTAGAACCAAATAGTTGATTTTTTCCCCATCATTTTTTCCATACTGCATGTTGCTAAAAATAGTTCATTTTTAAATGTCTATTCTGTAGCACACACCAATTACATATTGCAATAATGACCTTTAAAATATGAATGTAAGTAAAACCACTTCCTAAAAAGCAGCCTCTGCTCCTTTGCCTGTGCAATGGTTTGAGCAGGTAGCTACAGCGGCTGCCACATGGAACAGACCTGGACAAGAGGAACATGGCTGGAGAATTAAGGAGCAAGGAAGTAAGCAAAGGCCTAAAGTATGTTGAAACTGCTCTTACTCCCACTAATCTGTGACACTGAACTATCACTTTGAACTGCACAGCTTTAATAAGGATTATAGGCCACTGAAATCAAAGGAGCTACTTGTTGGCATGTTGGCTCCATCACATCACTAAGAGCATCTGAATTGGCCCCATCAATATATTTGCAAAACTAAATCCAGAATATACCTAATATTAGGTAAGGTTAGGGTATTTGTCACACCATTATTGTTCTTTCAGTGCTCCAGTGTTAGCAAAATTAGGTAATTAATCTGAATTAATCATTGCTGAAGGTAATTTATCCACTAATCTTCACACTTCAGTCATGACTAACTGGGGAAGAGAAGTGACACTAAACAATAGCCTGGAGGGCAGTACAGGTTCCAGCCATTTGCCATTAAACATTCATGGGATCTTCAATATCGTGAATTCCAGTAATGGTTGAGTCACAACTTCAAAAGAATTCTAGAATACATAATGTATTTCTTTTAATCTAACTTCCTATTTCTGACCTCCTAAGAAACACTTGCAATTTTAGGCAACAGTTACCAGTGCTAAATAGTTCTGTTTTATCATAAAACTCTAATTTTCCCTTGAACAAATGATTCTAGAAGTTTAGACATCAAGAAAAGAAGAAAAATCAGGTAAGGTGCCACTTATCACAACCCACCAAACAAGCAACACAGGATTTTGAGCACATTACAGAATTTGTTCATTGGTCAATTACACTTCGTGTAATCCAGCTGCCTTTCCCTTTTTTTATGTTTCACCCATCCACACTCATATATGCTTAGAAACAAAGGTTTTTTTTCCAATTTGCTTGGAATGTACTGCTGCTACTTTCAATCCATGCATTAATTAGCAGAACCGTGCTAATTATTGAGATAATATGTGTGAAATGAAAAAGAAATCAGAAAGCACTATAGCAGGTGTTAAATGGTTTAAACTGTCTTCTGGTAAATAAACAAAACAAAAGCAACTACTGTTAGCTAAGGATAGCCATTCTGTAAGGCACTAAACTTCTAGCTACTTATCCAAAAACTGTGTTTAAAATCAATTTTAACATAGCAGTTTGCCTTGATGATGTTTTCTTTTCATACATCCAATTTGCAACATTAAATAGCAGTATGAATTTAACACCCACAACACACCTACATCAAATAGGTTATAAATGAAATGTTAGGAGTTTTGCATAGGAAAGATAAAACAGTGGGAAGCAACAGTGAACTTCCTTCTCATAACTGAGAGTCTAAAATAAATACAATTTAAAAACATTTTTGAAATATCCAATGACAAACAAGAATGCTGATTTCCAAAGTTGTAACAGGAGACTATTCAACCAATAATACTAACATTAAAAATAGCAGACATCATCAGTAATTTGACACACAATTCAAAAGTTGCAAAACACCAGAATTTGTTGGCATGGTTCATTCAGACATGGGCATAAGCAGTGGAATGGAACCATCTCTCTAAAATATAATCTAGGCTTCAATTACCAAAATAGCGAATATAGAAATGCAGAAGATACTGCTATCACATATACCACTAAAATTAAAACCTGCAACCCAATTTCTTTTCTTTCTGGAAACTGGTAAGGCTGAGGAAGCAGTATCTCCAAGTTAATTAAAAAAAAAGTCATGTGTTGCAAACAGCAGCTGTTGTGCAGCCTATTAATGAGCCCTTACCTTTTGATGAAAGGAAACATGTATCAGTATTGATAATTGCTTCTGTTCCAGAAACCCTTGAGATGCTTTGTTAAAATAGGCTTATCAAGCCTTCAACACAATCCACCTTCCCTAGCATGGTCCAGGTCCCATGAGGAAATTAAATTGGACTGATCAATATGTGAAGCCATAACAGAACTCTCTATCATGCTGCAGTCCCAATTACACAAAGCTGGGGATCTACTGAGTTCAACCAGAAGGCACATTTGTAGGTTCAATTGCTTATAAACATGCCAAATAAAGCTAACTATTTTGTTTCACTGAAGATTAAAATGCAGGGTGAGAACCTAGAGAAAACCAGTGCTGTCACTTAAAACTCAAGTAGATTTGTCTATCCCATAAAATTGTGCATTCTAAAGGCTGGGACAGATTATACATTTTCTGCAGGAAGAAAAAAAAAAGACAACTGTAGGGATGTTTTAAGTTACAGACATTTATCTGAATACTTTTTCTTCAAGGTGGGGAGGGTTTGCACACTGTATAAGGGAGATGACTGATGCAGTCTGGGATGCACAGAGGGGACTCTGCCACTGACAAGCCTGGACCTTCTCCATGTAATGTGAACACAGCCCCTAGGAAGTGCCAGGCTACCACTTAGACTCTTGCTTTATCTCATAATGGAGGAAGAAAACAAGATATCAGTCGTATTGCAAAAAAGACTGACTTTTCATCCATTTCCAAAAAATATCCAATTCCCAAAGTAATCCCAGAGAAGAAGGATGGCACAAACAAATGCTATTTATTATTTCTAGCCTTTCAACATCCTGTTTCGTCTAGCTGCCTGCTCTCAGATACTTCACTAACAGTGTCATGAAAGCTACAGGGCAAGCTTGACTTTAAGAATAGGAGTTTGAAGAGAATTGGCATTGTTCAGCCTGGAGAAGAGAAGGCTTCAGGATGACCTAATTGTGGCCTCCCAGTGCTTGAAGGGAGCCTACAAGAAAGATGGAGAGTGACTTTTTCCAAGGGCATGTTGGAAAGGGGGAAGGACAAGGGGGAATTACTTCAAAATGAAAGAGAGTAGATTTAGATAAGATATTAGGAGAAACTCTTTACTGTGAGGGTGATGAGACACTGAAACAGGTTGCCCCATCCCTGAAAGTGTTCAAGGCCAGGTTGGATGGCGCTCTGAGCAACGTGTTCTAGTGAAAAGTGTCCCTGCCCATGGCAGGGAGATTGGAGCTAGATGATCTTTAAGGTCCCTTGAGACCCAAGCCATTCTATGATTCTGTGAACCTAAGGCTAGGACTTTTTTTACATATTTGAGTCTAAGCACTAAGCTGTTAGCAGGAGTCTTTAATTAAGAGCTCATCACATACACACTGTCACAAAAAACTGTATGTCATCAACACACATTCTTGGCACACTTGTGTTGTGGTATATACTAGCTCTGGATTTTACTGCTACTCAAGCAAAGTCACCAGGCAGCTACACCAACTGTGAGACTCTTCTTCATGGGAGACTGCAGGAGGCTGGATTGCACAGGGCTGCCAGTTGGCCTCCACATCTGAGTTTATGTAACAGTCTGTAGAAGGTGCACCTCAAGGCTTTGGAATGCCTATGAGCAGCCTAGGATATTGTCTTTATACAAGGGCAACATCATTGTGCCAAATCACCTCTCTGGTGAATACAGTAAAGCATTTTTGCCAGGACCAAGAAAGAGCAACTGTTTAGGCTGCTATTATCACAGCTGCCTTGAAAGCAAACATGCAAATTCTGCCTGCCACAGTTTTAAACAGCACCAGTTACAGGCTAAACTCACTCTGGAGTTAGCAAACATAACGCCCAAGAAACAGAAGCTGCATTTGCTTTTACCACGGCTAAAATTGGTCTTCTGTCTTCACAACTTTCTTATTTTCACTATAGTGTGTTTAAAACCAGAGAGAAAGAAAAATAAGGAGAAGAACTCAAGGAGTTAAAGAAGACGCAGAGTTACCTGGGAAGTTGCAGCAACAGTGATGGGCAGAGCAAGGATGAGAAAAGCACTGACAGCACTGACCTCATCAGCCCTGACAGTAGGAAACAGTGCTGCAGCAGAAAAGAGGGTGGAGAGAGATGGAGATACATCATCTGATGGCACATGTTGGGAGTGCATTGTGCAGAGCCCTAGGAGAAAGGTCATGGAGCCAGGCAAGGTTTTGCTACCTCCTGCTAGGAACAGGAAAGTTGTAAAGGTGGAGGACAAGAACAGGGGTTTTTGAATGTCTCCTTCCCTGTTTTGGGAAAACAGAGCTTGTCAAGTACAGGCTTCAGAGAGTACAGAGTACAGCAGATAAGGGAGGGGAACACATTGGGGCAGGGGGAACTGGGACAGGGGAGTGGGAAGGTTGTAGAGGGATCACAAAGGAGAAGGGACCGCAGGGTACAAGGAAGCGCTCATATATGAATTGAAAGCACCACTGCTTACAGCTCTCATATATTTGAGTTTGAACCTAACAAATGCACCTGCACATCCAATCCACTGTGCATCTTCCAGACACTGTTTCCCATGTCACCACAAAACTGGCCACAGTAGAAACAGCTGCCCTCCTCTGCTTACCCCATTCTTGTCATCCTCTCACACTCCTCATCACCGTGTCACACTTTGCTCCCAGCACAGTTTTTCCCCTCTCCTAATTCTGTGTGTTCCCAAGCAAATACTCTAAGTAACAAGACCTTTGAAAAGGAGTCTGAGAATGTGAGCTGTGGCCTCTTTGTTTCACCCCACTACTGACAGTCACTTGGCACACATAGATACATATTTTTATCTATACTTTGGAGGGCACTCTGAAGTCAGAGTCAAGAGCAGACTTAACTAGTCCATACCAAGCTCATGCCCACTTGAGAACAGCGAGTGCTCGAGCAGCCTGCATGACACCTTTCTTGGCCTCTCTGGGGGGCTACCACATGGGTGGGAATCAGCATGTGCAGCACTTGCCACTGTGCCATAGAGCTTCTGTATTCTTTCAGCTAAACTGCATTTTCAGATCAGTATAGATGCAGTTAATCACCATGTGCTTAGTCAGCAAGTTCAACAAAAGATCCTTTAATGCCCTTAGGTCCCAAGCTTATTTTTTAAGATACAATTTGCTCATTAGGATATGTATGTGTCCACATATAGAACATAAAGTGAATGGCTCTTTCCCTATATTTTGCAATATACACTTTCATTTTATTCATTTGCTTCTGATAACAAGCCTTAGCACAAGTACACCCATGAATAAAAATAATTTTTATTCCACTGAGACAGAAATCCAGAGTTTTCAACACAAATGGTCACAAGCAGCAGAGGAGCTGTCTCATTCAGGGCTGACACAAGTGACCCAGGCAGAGGATATCTCCTCATGAATTTTCATGCTTTTTTCTCAGCTGATTGGAAAAAGTATGGAGTTGTTCCAGAAGCCCCATTAGTGTGACCTGTCAGCACTCAGAGGAGGACAAGTACAAATCAGAGGAATGCATAACTTGACAATAAAGTTATTTTTACTAAGTCTCTGAATGATTAAAAGACAAACTAGACTATTTATTATTTCTGTGCTCTTTACAGAATATTGGGTCTGAAATGCAATTTAAAAGTCTGCCTGGCCCCAGAAAGATTAATGATTCAGATTTATTTTAAAGAGAGAACACTAGGGGACTGTTAGAGAAATCTTTGATGATAATAACTTAACTTTGAATCAGCCATACATTGCCCTCTGCTTCTCACACACACATACCCCTGTCCTTTTTAAAAACTACCAGGACTGAATCCTGCCCCTCTGGGATTATGTGTTATTCATCAGTCTAAGCCCACAGTAATTTAAAAAAAAAGCCAGGGTGGAATAAAAACCTTGCTGCTTTTTCTTTAGCAGCTCTATATTCAACTGCCACACATGCAAAAAATGAAATCATACTTACTCAAAGAGATTACATTCTAGCACAAGTCCAAGTAATCCTCAGAAAGCTTTTGCAATACAATTTACATTCACACCACCTCAGCCTGCCTTAAACTGTTGCATTCAAACTACCTGCATGACAAACACTCACTCCCAATGTACAATAAGCCATTAGCTATGTGCATAAGCAGCTTCTCAAAATAGCACTGGCTCCCAAAAGTTAATGCTGTCCTTAGGAAAACTGAGCTGTTTCTGATGTAGTTATTTTTCATTAAAATTTACTGCAATGCTTATTGTCTTATTTTACAGCATCTGAGGTCACTGACACAAAGAGAATTTTGAGGAAATCAATACCCAGGAGAGGAACCTGAAGCTCCATGAGTCCAGGTCTCTCTCTGTAAAGACACAGGTGCCTGCAGCACCCACTGGAATTGCAATCGATGGGCTCATGTGCTTGGGGCTGTGGCGTGGGTGGTTCAGGGACAACAAGCAGTCACACTCTGCCTCCTACGTGCTGCCACCACTCATCTCCACTGGCACGCTCCCCAGCCAGCTCACGTGTCCCTGTCTGGCTGGAGCTTGGAAAAAACACTGCTACAAGAGAGCTACCCTAAGCAGACAGGCTGCAGTCAAGGATCTCCCCGTGGAGCTGAGGATGTGAGAAGAGAGAGGTCTCCATGACTGCCAGCTGACTTCCCAGCCCCCTTTCCAGACACTAAGCCAGCTTCTTGCCTGGCTCCCTTCCCTCCCCGGCAGACTGTAAACACACTGTTGGGCTTAGCTCTGCCCTGCACAGTCAGGGGGAGCAAATACCCTCTGCACTCAACTATTGGTTTTTTTCTCTGTTTTTAACTCATTCAGTGTATTAAAATAATTTCTGTAAAGCAGTACAGCCCCAGAAACTGCTCGATCCATGCAGCTGCGGAAACCAAGAGCTGAGTATGGGGACAGGAAAGGGCAGGAAGAAAAAAAATAGTATAAAATAAGCATTTAAAAACCCAGCTCTCTGAAACCAAAGTATTACAGAATTAAAACTGGTATGTTTAAAAAAGGGAAAAACCCCCCTATCAAACTACAAAACCACAACACCAACCCCTTTCCCCCCAAGTGATCAGATGAAGAGATCCCATCTTCAGCAACCCTTTTCCTTCCCGCCACCACCTCCTCAGCTGTGCCAAAGTAGCTTTTTCAGTGTCCAGGGAATAAGCTAGATCAGAAAATCGATACAGGTTAAAAATAAATAAAAATAACTAGGTTGTTTCAAATGTAGAACAATTCACTAGTCCCGCTCACCACGTGGCAGTAAAAAATTTCTCCAACACAACTGAAGGTACAGCATGTGGGATCCAGTGGCTGTGGCTGGGTGCAACAAGACGCAGGAACTGCTTATACCAGTGCTGCCATTTAAAGGTTCAGGCCTCAGAAATTTCAGGTGGCAAGCTCCAGTATTTGTTCACCTTTTAGCTTGTATAACCATTTGCCTCGTGCAAACAAAGCAGATAGGAGGGCAATGCTGGCATTTGCTTGGGATGACATTTCTCATGTGCTTAAACAGGGGTCTACACTGACACAGAAGATCCAGAAAAGACCCATCAGAGGACTCTCGTGTGCGCAGAGTTTGCTCACTGGATGCAGAATGGCAAATTTTTGAGAACAAAGGACAGTACGGAAATAATTTCTTCTAATTGGCTGTTTAACTTCAGTGACATCTTGGGAGCTAGTTAGTTCCCAAAGTAACATTTATCTAAATACTCTCTTACAGTGGCTTTGAAGGTGTCAAATGCTGGCCTTTGTTGCTAGTCCAAGTAATGAAAACCCCGATTTCTCAGCTAAGTACCCAGCTATAGCTGAAGTTCAGCATAGGAATGTTATAGCTCTCACCCATCTGAATGTATTTTGTGCTGCCTGCTGGGCCCTTTGCATTTACTCAGCAGAGAAAAACCCCAGAAATACAACCAAAGTTCTTCCCACCCCATCTCAGAGGTGAGACAAAAGAGAGGTCTGACAGTGTTTCTTTACCCACCCAACTACATCTCATTACTAATTCACTGGCAAAATGCCAAGAGTCAATCCCAAATTCAACAGTATAGAGATAAAAAGTCTCCTCTTTATTCACAGAATAGATACAGCACAGGCACACTCTATTTGAATGGAATCATAGAATGATTTGGGTTGAAAGAGACATTAAAGGTCATCTAGTTCCAATCCCCCTGTTGCGGGCAGGGACACCTCCTACTAGATCAGGTTGCTCAAAGCTTCATCCAACCTGGCCTTGAAGACTTCCAGTGCTGGAGCATCCACAACTTCTCTGGGTAACCTATTCCAGTGCCTCACCACCCTCATAGTTGCGTGGGTATGTTTTTTCATCTGAACAGAATTTTAGATTGCAAACAAGGAATAAACTCATACGACTACAGATCTCTGGTCCTTCCAAAGATGAAAATCCAGGGCATTACAATGTCCTTGAGAGGCACATGGTGCCACCAGCAGAAAATGTAAGCAGCCAACACTACACAGAACAAGACAGGAAAGCAGACATGCTTCAACTCTACACTTTCCCACCTAGATTTGGCCTCTGAAGTCAGTGATTTCTGTACTATATTTGCTATAGAATCCCTTACTGTTTGGGCCAAAGTTTAGGACTCCCATTTTAGCCTGTCTTTAAAAATGAAACAATTGAGTCTGTGCACAAGAATTTAGTGTAAATTAAAAAGCTCCAAACAGCTTTTCCTTTTCTTCTAATAATTTTGTTGAAAGTAGCAAACATTTCCTTCCTCTTTTAACAAGAGTTGCTGCCTGATGTAGCAAACCTGTGAAAAAATCCTCATTTTATACTGCCTTGACTCTGATATCAGTATTTTTCAATAAAATGTTTACTTCTTTTTGAGCTATTTGAGGTATTTCATATCAAGAGTCATAGATTATTTTGAATAAAATTTTGAATAATGAGAGCACTGATGATCAGTTCAATTCTTTCCCCTTAGCAGAACTCAGCATTCCTCTAAATAGCCTTTTCTGAGTACAAATCTGTTTTGAGAGGCTGATGATTCGGTACAGTCTGTAAGAGAACTAATGTACAACAAAGTTTTCTAGAATACTAAAAAAAATTTTCCACATCTTTTTTTTGCCCTTCATTATTGGAGAGTAGGCTGCTCATTTACTAGACAAAGCTATAAAAGTGATTGCTTCGGAGATGGGGAAAAGTAATTTTCTTACTTAGTTGATTCAGGCGACAAAGGATATTACTGCTTAAAGGAAGACTACAATACAGACAGGAAAAGCATTAATAAAGCTGGGTTGTGGCCTTCTTTTTTTTGCCTAATTATAATTGCATACATTTTTACTATAAAAGAAAGCTATTTTAAATATAACAGAGATTTGTAAACTTGCACACAGCTTACCCCACCTCCCTTCAAAGACCCTTTCCTTTACTTGGATTAGCATTATGAAGTACTACATTTATTTATATACTTTTTAGATGAAACATCCAAGAATTCAGGGACATTTTTTCATCCTAACATATGAGGAATTATAGTCACAACCTTCTATGAATGAACAAGGCTAAATCCCTACCAAGAAAAATGCAGTGACTATTTATCCCAATCTCTCTTTTTAACTTAGCAATATGATTTCATTCTGATATTTATATATTCTAAAACCATCAGTATTGGCAATAGTAATTTCTAAATGTGCTGACTAGCAATAACAACACTTGTGCATCATTCTCTAAACGTGGTCCTCAGACATTTGGAGCTCTGCTTTGGGTGCTGTTGGTTTCCTTCCCCTGAAGAAGAAACCTCAATTCTAGAAGGTAAGAAAGCATACTGCAGGGCAGAGAAAGAGGTGAGGATGGAGTATACCTCACCAGATGGCTACTGCTTTTAATTTTTACAGTATCTTCATAACAGAATATATTTTTTCTGCACTTTTCATTAGCTGATTCTCTGAGCAGCCCTAGACTATTATCTTCAGGCTACCAAAAGCCAAGAGCACCGGCTGACCTGGCCATGACCATACAAGAAAAACAGAGGCACAGCCAGAAGTAACCCACTGCCAGTGGAGCAGCCATTTCCTTTTACTACTTATTCTGCCTTCTCTCCAGCATCTTTTCTTACCTCTTTCCTTTGATTCTATGCTGTTATCCTGGCAAGTTGGCCTTTGACTTTTCTATTATTTTTCCAGCTTGTTCCTATCTCAATTCCAATTATTTTTCTCTCCATCTATGTTGCCACAAGCCCACCAAGAACATGCTTTACCTTTTGACAACACTCTGTTCTGATCTTTTCCTTAATTAATTACTCAGTTTTCAGTTTCTGCCCTTCTCTTTCATCTGATTCATTACTCCCTTCTATTTCACTTTCCCCACTACTTTCCCTTGGCGTCATTCTTCTTCCCTCTCTTTGACTCTCTTCCACTTCACACTCAGTTCATAATTTTATGCTTGCCCTTGCCTACTCATTCATTGTTTCATTTATCATATATATTAATTCACTTATTCATTCACTCCCCCACTCTCCAGTTACTTGAGGAACATATTTTATTTTATAACTACATAAGCATCATGATATATTCTCCAAGCCTTTACAAATAAATTTGTGTGAAGGAAAAATATATTTTCTTAAAAATTTTAAGGCTAACCACAGTTTTGGGATACCCAGATTTGTCCTAATTTAATTTTATTTAACATTTGCTAGAACTTCTGCAGGTATTAACTCATGATATACATACCAAAAGTAGACAAAGATTGCTGAGGGTTGTTGCAGATTGGGACTCTGGGAATTTCTTCTTGCATTTCTAGTCCAAACAACAAATGAAGCTGAGCTTTTTCTTTGTTACCACAGGTCTAAGTTTCTTTAAAGACACGTCTACAGCCTCTTCTTTTTCCAAAGTAAGCATGTAGAACAGACACTACACTCTGCTGTAGCACATTGAAAAGTCTCACGCTTGACTCACTATTGTTCTGACCAGCCTGTCAGATGCATTTTTGAGGGCTTCAGCATTCTGGCTTGGTCACCCAGTTACTTCATATATTAAAATGGAGGCATTTTAAAGAGACAGATGGACATGGCCTGATGTCAAAAGCAGAAAAATCCACACAGTGCATTTTTTGAGATAAAAATAAAGAGTATGTGAGGAAAAAATGCTTTAATTTGAGGAAATACATAGGGGATACAAATAAGTACCTTGTAAGTTAGCAGCTTTTTAGCACAGATTGACTTTCCTCCAAACAGCCTATTTGAAACGTAGAAAGCAAAATAAAAGGAAGCCACAACTCCACAGATGTTATGTTATTAGCTATGTGAGGGACATACACAATATACAGTCAATAAAAGTGACAGCACACTGAAATAACATAAGATGTTAGTGTTCCAGAGGGACTAGACCACAAATATCATCTCCTTTCTCCAGAGTAAATACAGCAACTATCTGTGAAGGACACGAACATAGGTATATTACTCCCCTGTGACATTTTGAACTTGTGGAGAGCCAGGTCTGTAAGACTTCTTTATCTTCTCCAAACCACACAGGACAGACAAAATTAGCTTGAGGACAATAAGAGACAGAGACGGACCAGTTCAGAGCCATCTGGGATGAGAGCAGGTAGAGGACAGGGGCTGTGTAACTGGACTGCTTGCAGTTGCCCACTGAGATCTCAATGAAAGCGAGACCTGAAGGCAGCACATGCACTTCAAGTCCCAGTAATCACATCATGGACTTGTCTTTTAGCTGAGAACAGCTGCTCTGTGATCCTGTGCTTAGGAACTGTTATTTTTAAAAGCTTCTAATTACAACAATCACAGTGTTCTTTTGACATGATTCTGAAGCTTAGTATAGGTATTATGTAGTCCTATAACTCTGCTGGCACTTCTCTCCGCTTTATGCAAACAAGACTACTGAGATTAAAAGCATCAAGAGCAGGGATCTGTTTTGTTTTGAGTCACTGAAGTCACTGTCAATTTCTGCACTACATAATTTCTAATATTTACACACTGTATATAGTTAATATTCTGTCCAAAGGAAGGAAAAAAGGCTGAATGTGCACTGTTCTTAGGCATAAGCCTTAGAAAGAATGACTCTATAAGGGCATATAGTAAGAGATGGAAATGATGGAGAGTAACGCAGAGATATCAATCTAGGAACTTCGCTTCCAGTTGAATTCCTTTAGAAGAAGCTTAAATTAAGCTTTCCAACCACTAGGCTGTGTAAAAATTCATAGCACATCAAAGTGCTGTACAAGCCTATGGTTAATTGGAAAACTGCTGTAAGTGATTATCAGAAAGATCAGTATCTTATCATAGTGGCAAATCCTTGTTAGAAAGATCACGCTTGGTAACTGATGTTGTATAAACCAGCAAGATTTGATCACATGAGTTTACTTAATGCTACAACTGTGTTGCATGCAACAACCCAAGATTAGGCACAGTTGAGTAGCCTTTCCAAAGTGTTCATCAAATGAAAACCAAATGGTGTCACTCAGGGTGTGTCAGTTTGGTTTGAACATTTATTAATGCCCTTAGATGTTTTTGGCAACTTCTTATATAACTTTGAGCCCACAATAATTTAATCACAGGTTTGAAGCAGAAATATTAGATTGATTGGCCTAAGTAGTGAAGAAGTTAAAAGAATGTAATACGAGTGTCCCTGTCATCTCGCTTCAGATGATGGTCTTCTCAGAGCTGCCCAGGTTTGAAGTTACACTTCAGTCTAGATGACATAAAAAACTTGAACAAGGTGAGAGACAAAACACTCAGCATCACTGAGAAGGCTGAACCCTGCTTGCAAAACAGTAGCAACAAAAAATATACCAAATCATACCAGCAAGAGTGCTGTGACTGACCAAAGCACGGCACTAGGAAGACAGTCAGGCTTAAAGTGGATATCAGATATGTGGAAATCACATGAACTGACAAAACAAAATTGACCTAAAATAAATTAACCTGCTTTCCTTGGACTCCTTTGTAGGACCATTCATCTCTTTTCAGGATGAGATAATGTTAGTGCTTTTGCATATAGGAGAAAGCATAGGCTGCCAAAATTTCTGCAAAGGGAGTGCAGCTACCTAACAAATGCTTTCTGAGCTCAGATGGCCCCGGCAGCTCTTACCAGCTCTTTCAGTAACTGTAGGTAGGAATTTGCATACTATCCATATGCTTTAAAAATGTCACAACTAATTTCTGCTAATGCCATCCGTTACTGGCTCCTCTGTACTAAACTGTGTCAGTGGCTCACAACAACTACTGCCATACAGGAAAAATCCATTCTAGCGTGTAAACTGTCAAGCAAGATTTGGAGATGATCCCTGTGGTACTAACCTGCTATACTGGACCTGACTAGTTACTACCAGACAAGAGCACTCTGGCTGTTCACAAGATGGCTGGATTACAAACACTCCTAGTTGTGTTGGAGCTTATTAAATAGAAAAGTGCCCATTTCTGCCAAATCCATGAATCCACACACTTTAGTAACAGACTTGAGTGAAACGACATTTGCAAACTGAAATTATGTACTTAAATACTGATCAAGCATGAAAGACCTTTTCTATTACAAATTTCAAAGCTGAAGAATTAGGATACTGTTTCTACTAAACACCTAGCATCCTAAACATGCCTCGCAGTACTTGTAGCCTTAATTCATCAGGAAAAAAATTTATTATTTTTTACCTATGAATCTTCAAAAGAGTGACTACAGATAGTGAAAAGCATGTGACCAATATTTCATAATGCAAAAGTACACATTATCAATTGGAAGGTACTGTCCTTGGGTACACAGCTATTCCTCTCAGCAAAGGCATTAATTTCTAAATCTACAGACACAGATGCAGTACAGCTCAGAATTAGAATTTATTGCTTGTATATCTGGCTCTAATAGACACAGAATTTTTGGCTTAAGTAAACTTTTTTCCCTCTCCCTCTTTGTAAAAAAAAAACAGTGCAACCCAAGGGCCTGGCTGCCTTCAAAATTTAAATCATAGTGAGGATTGTTTTGGTTTGTTTTTTTCGCTCTATTGGCTGTGGATGTGACAGCCTCATACTGCTAATTCTCTCATGCAAGGCAGGCCATGCCTAAATCTTTTTAAAGTTAGTGTACTTCAGACTCATAAGACAAAATAAGCTGTTTCACACTGTGATCAATTATGCTGTTCAATACGGAGATATTTGTGTGCCCAGTGGAAATTTTATTCCCAGATTAGGCATCTAGTTTCCTGTAGAACCTACATTAATAACTGGATTATCACCAGCTTTTTTTTTTTTCTGAGCTGAAAGACATCCAAACTAGGCAGAAGAGAATGCCAATGGAAGGTATGTTGTTTACCCCTGCCCCTCATTTGGAATTGCACAGAAGGATCGATTCTTCAATGAAGTTACAAAATCCGGTCCTGTAATCAGAACCTTAAAATAATTCTTTCACGAATAAGGGCAAGACACTTCTTTCAAAATAGATATGGTGGAAGTAGAAGGAGCAGAAGACTAGTGACTGGAAGACAGGTTTCTTCCATCCCAAAAGAATGTGTGACTACTACAGCCATCTTTAAATGCAGACAGAGGTTAAAAGATTTTCTGCAAACTATTAGAACTCAAACAGGAAGGACCAAGGGGGCACCATTACAGAATACCCTCTGCTCTTCCCAAACCCTTGTGATCGCAAACTCAGTTTTAAGACGTTTAAGATGTTCAATGCTATCCTAAACCATTTGCTTTCTCTCAGGTGCCTGGTAAGGTAGACAGTTCTTCTAGTTGGCAATTTAGAAACCTTCAAACGGGGTAGGATTTTCAACATCATCTTCTGCAGCTCAGGCAGATGTTCAATGTCAAAGACATTTGATATATGTCTAAAGACTCCTCACCTGTTCTCTTCAGCCATGTTTCACAAGGTTGGATGTGGCTTACCTTTCATCATAGGATCTAGCTCCCCAACTTAAACAAGTAAGAAACATTGCATATAAGTTCTTATGAGAGTTAGGCATAAAACCAGTGCTGAACATTTCCTTGCTATCAAGGTGTTAGTGGGTGCATGCACACTTTGCAACATAAAATAAGGTAAGACAGCTCAGGTGCCTAAACAGAAAGGTGTTTCTCCAAAAGAAAAACCTAGCAGGAGTTTCTGCATATTAGTGTTGCCTAGATGTTAGGTAGCTACCTGAATGCTTGAATCTCTGATACAAAGCTGGTACCTACTTCTTTCCTTTAAGATGGGATGCAACTAGTTTTGGAAATTCAGCTCAGTAATTCTCATTATGCAGAACTCTGACAAAGTTACTATGCATTCTAAGAGGTAAAGAACATAATGAGATCTTCCATCTTGGAATTGGCTTTAAGATTGCTTGTCACAGGCTTAAAGTTGTTGAGAAAATATCAGGAAACACCCTTCAGCAGCAACTAATAAAAACTAAATCAAATCATGCATCTGCTCTGTTATGGGTACCCAAGAATATAAAATAATAATAAAAAAGGAACAAGGCCTGATTCATAATAAATCAAAACATAAAAGTAAATTTAAAATCAGATGCCAAAAGCCTTGCCAGTGCAATTTTCACAGGCTGATATTCATACACATCTCATATTTTCGAGTGTGACTCAGGCAGAGTTCTAGAAAAATGTCAACACTTAAAATCTGAAAGGAATGGAAGAGATTTCTCCCCCTCTGTTCACATCCACCTTTAGCTCTATGAAACTCAGATCCAAATTACTTGATTCTTTTAGGAGGACTCAGTCTGTAGGTATCCCCCTTACTTGTTTCTGAAAAACCATAGGGGAAAAATAGTCTATTTTTGGTGCTGTTGCAGGATCTTATCCCATCTTCAATACTCTTCCCTCTCACAGTCTTGGAGAGTCCAGCCTAGGAAAGTGATGAAGAAAGCAATGGAGCTACAACTCCACTCAATGGCTTATATAAAACCAACAACTGAACTTCCTCTGCCAAGGGCACTCTTTATGCTCCAATGGAACATGCATCAGATAATATTATTTTTATGGTACATTGTGCAGAAACTGGCCATCTGGACAGGCAGAAATCTCTTCAAGATCCAGCTTCAGGATTTTAGTTTGCCATTATGGGAATGGAGTGTATTTTCTCTTTAGTCTTTGCAGTGTTTTTACATTGATTCTCAACATTATCTTCTCATGAAGAGGAATTAAAGGTTTAATAAGAATCATGGAAAAACCTAAGTTAGATCACCTGGCCCTCAGAAGATCATCTGGGCCAGTATTTTGTGGAAAAGGGAGTCTATATGAGATTATCCAGCACCCTGTCTAGTCACATATTGGAAATCTCCAGTGACGAGGACTCTACCTGAGGATGGTTGTACCAGTGAGTGATTGTTCTTAATGTAAAAAAAAATTCTTTTTTTTCTTATGTTGAGAGAAATGTCCTCAAGCACAAAAGTTTATGTTCTCCTTCCAAATCATTATGGAACTATTAAATCCAGCTTTGAAACCAATCTAGACCTTTCCCAAGCACCAGAGCTACAAGGCTACTCTTCACAGCGGCTTGTCCACTTTCTTCTTAAAACTGCCAGTGACAGCTCTTTTCTAATATGTTTACAGTCCACTTTAATTTTCATTAATACTGAAACCAAGTATTCCGGGCTGAATGTAAATCAATGCCCTCATGGTTTGCCCTACTAACGCTTTCACAAAAACACAAGTTGTCCAAAATCCAAACATTTTTTTAGTCCCAACTTAAACTCAACATGAAATGCCCTCTCTTACTCCTATAGCTTTATCTTTTCCAGAGAAAATGGCAGTTTCTCCCAAACGGGCAACTCCAGATTCCTAGGGTTTGCAGTACACAAAGGCTCTAGGTTAAAAAAAGTGCTCAACTCACAGCTTGTTTCATAAGGAGAAACTGCTCTGATGTTCCCAGGTGATCTCCATCTTTCTATGGCATAACAAATCCTTTTCAGTTCTTCTATAATATGTTAAAAATGACATAATTTCCTGTTCCCCTACAGGTAGACAGGGAAAGGGAACATGATTTTGGGCAGAGGTAAAAACTTGTCCCACAAGCATCACACCTCTAAAACTATACAGCACCTTAAGTATGCCAACAGAAGCAGACAGAATATGGACATAAATAATCTGATATATAAATCATATTCACTATTGCTGTCCATTGTGCTATACCTACATTAAAAAAATACAGGAAAATACAGGAAACCCCAAAACTTCCAGCAGTTCTTTGGCATTATGTGAACTCTGAGCTTTCTGGTGCCATGGCAGATTAAACCTACCTCAACCAGGTTCCAGTGATCCTACCTCCCTTGTCAACCCTGGCTACGTTTCCTATATCTGTGTTGTCCCCAGCCTTTATGCCTGTGAGAATATATGCTGAGTAATGCAGAAATGTAACACAAATGACAATTAAGCTAGCCAAAAAAAGAAAACAGTCTGTAGCCAAGTCAGCCACCTGACTTGTCTTACCACATGGTCACGGGTGCAAAGAAGAAGGCAGGGACAACATACAACGGGGAGAGCAAAGAGGAGGCTGGGATTGTGCAGCTGCCCAGATATAACCCGATTTGTCATGAGATGGTATCTGTTAGGGTTTGTAATCTAAAGCGCACAACTAAATGCAGAAAAAGTTGCTAGAGCTCCACTTTCTATTCATTTATTTGTCACCCTGCAATATTATAACTTTTCAGTTTCTCTGTTTTGGTTGTATCTGATTAAGAGAGAGTGTAATCTTGGGCAAATGTGCACAAACTGCTCAGTGAATAACAGCTGCACATCTGATCTAGTTATTTGATCCTCCCCTATGACAATAATAAAGTTTCATTGAAAACATTCAATAGCTATTGAGTTAAATGATTTTTTTTCTTTAAATCACGTTCTGACATGGACAGACTCCTCTTTTGATATCTACTTCAGCCAGCACTGACAAAACAAAAAACATTCCTTGCAAATATATCAAAATGCTTCTTGAAAAGAGAATATTGGGGAAAAAAGAAATTAGAAAAGGAAGGAAGCAATGCAAATTGAAGAAGGAAGATCTATTGGTATGTCTTAAAATGTATGAACACTGTCAGCTAAAATAAGATCGTAATTAGTAAGGGATTTAGATTCTGTATATGTAAGAAACGATACAACAACCTGCTAATTGGAGACGATACTATTCAAATGTTACTGAGGAACAAAGAGTGGTACATAATTATGTGTAAGGAGGGGGAGTGTTACAAGAAATGTTTCAATCTAGTAGACTGAGCTACAGCTGAGAAAAGGCTAAAACAATAACCTTGAAAACAAGCATTAATAATCTACTGTCACAGCACAAAGAGGATAAAGAAGAACGTTTGTTTACACAATGAGCCAAATTTTGCCTACAGACAGACTTACCTTTCACAAGAGACTCATATACATATATACATAGTATTCATATACATATGTCCTATAAAAATAACATCATAGTTTATAGTCTGTTTAGTAATTGTGACAACATGAGCTGGGAGAACTTACATTGTTATATACTTTTTCTTTTTTATTGTTACTACAGAAAACAAATGCTCAGGTCTGGCTTCTGGTGCCTGTGCTGCCATTAATTATCACTGGTTGTCCCCAAGAGACAGAAACAGCAAGCAACCTCACATAACAGTGATGTTGTAAAAAGAAATTCATTAATACTGTATTTGCAGGGCACGCAGATACCACAGTGAGAAGCAGCATGGAAAAGCCTATGAGGAAATTAATCATTTTGCATTCAGTGCAGGATCTGGCAGATATGCAATGAAGAAAGCCTGGAGACATACATTAAATATGAAGATAAAAAAAGATTCTAGCCATTACCAGCAGAAATAATATCCTCTGAATGAGCATCAACTGCATTAGACATTAAATGTTTGATGTATTCTCATTCAACACAAGGGAAAAACCTCTGATTAATATGGTAAGGCTGTAACAAGTACCATCCAGGTATTCTATGCAAAATATAGAATCTGATAATGTAATTAAAGTTCTATCATAAATGCAAGTTTTAGGACTAGTATTTCCTCATTTCCACATGCTTAACTTTGCAACTAAATAACATTCCCACAGTTCGCAATTATTAAAAAATGTACATTATCTCAGTACTCCAAGGCTCCTGTCACTACAGCTCTAGGTGTGGTATGTGTTAGCACAGTAAATCAATCCATGTTTCACACTGCAGTTGCTGGACTTCTGTAATCAAGCTCCCCTGCTTTACAGCCAGTTCAAGTGAGTCAGAATAGCACAGACAGGACAAAAAAAGGCATCAGAGTAATGACAAACCTGGAGGTTCACGCTAGCTCAGATGTCTGTACTAACATTGCAAATGCAAATTACTAATTTTGTTTTACTCTACATCAGTTCAGTTCTGTTCTCCCATAACATAACTTATGCTTTATCTTAACCCATCAGCTCAAATCAGAAGTCAGGTTTCAACCTTCTGCTTTGTTAATCAGTAAGGAGAGAGTTAATCAGCTGGAGAGGAAGGATATGTGGGGAAGAGTCTTCCAACCCTTGGGTTGGAAAAGGTTTATCAAAACTGCTTTCTACAGTACTTCAGAAACAGGGAGAAGAGGCAAAGGGGCTCCAGGCATGCCTGTCTAGAAAAATGAAAGATGTGCTAGAATAATTTGCCTGGCAGAAGTAGTCTCAACATCCATGCTGAAATGCAGCAGTACAGTTGCCTATCCTTGTATCCTTCTGGTTCCTTGTCCGAAAAAACCAACACTGCATGAGACGATGTGAATGCCCAAGTATAGTTCTTCAAGCGACCCCAAATAAACCCATGCCACTTTGTTGAGGCCACCTAAGTCAGAAAGGACATGATACTCGAAGATGCAGCATGAGATAGGTAATCAGTGGCTGAGGAACCGCAGCATCCTTTTACAGTTCCTGATCAGTATCTTAACGTGTACCTCCTGGGGCTGACAGCCACATTATCCCTCGTCCTGACCCTAGGAACCAAGTCTCTACCACATGAGGACATAGCTCAGGGGTTCTGATCAACCAGTCTGCTGAAAATAAAGGCAAGGCTCTTCCACCCTCTCTGTGCAATAGCAACTCTTTCTCGTATTTAGCAGGACAGCCCACTACTTGGAGACAGTTCAACTCCTGCACACAATCTGCCTTGGAAAGAAAAGCTGAGCCCCTGCCCATCTAGCAAGGTGAAGGCAGACAGGAATGCATGGCATTTCCAGAGCTCCACTGGCTATATATGTGCTTTCTGTCCATACTACTGCCCATGGCTCAGGTGCCAAGCATATTTGCTGCTTAGGATCAATCAGCTTAGTTTAATAAGCTGATGAACCACAGAGCAGTGCTTGGACTCTCCTCTGCCTAATTCTGACAAGTGTGGTTTTGAGCCTGTTCAGACAAATACATTTTGGTTCTCCATCTTGAGGTGCTTCACAGCTTGGCTGAACTATTGATATATTTACTGCTTTCTTTACTGACAAATCTGACAGTTGCAGGAAAAAAAAGTTATCTTCATGAATAAGTTCAAGGATCAAGGATCAGTTATGACTGATTTCTGAGGATGCAGGTGGCCGTCACCTCACAAGCAAAGAGAATAATAATTTTAGTAGATAGATCTTCCAGGATAGCATTGCAAAGCTTGATGACAATTTTTTTTTTTTTAAGCTACCACTTAGCTTCTATTTTACATGAGCAGGACATACCATGAACTGTTCATACAAGGTCTGCTCATTTCAACATAAAATTAAGACAACTAAATCTGATAGAATTTGAAACTAACTTACTCCTTTTAAGGAATACAGAGCCAAATAAAGATTTATCTGGCTTTCATGGAGATAAAAACCAAACAAGAAACCTAAAGACTTGCAACAGAGCTGGCAATCACCACGTCATAATCAAGACATTCTAATAAAAATATCAGAATTTGTAGAAATAAGCAAACCAAAACATGGAATGAGAAAATAAAATCATAGTGAGAAAATCAAGCAGTTATAATATTGATTTTTGAAAAAGGTCATTAGTACACAATGATATCTACAATTCCAGGGTTCAAAGATGATGACAGCAAAACTCACAAAATTACTATATAAAAGCAACTTTCTCTGATTCTTTGTAGCTCAAAGCACAAGTATATTGATAATTTCATTTGAATATTGTAAAATTTCCTGTCATAGAGGAGGTTACAAGGAATTTAAACAAATATGGATTGATATTTTTTGGAAGAGGGTGTTCTTTATTCTTTACCATAAACATAAATGTTACATTAGGGTGCCACTACACATAGCAACTCCTTCACTTAGTCTATTTTTTTAGAGTTCCCTTTGTGATCCATATAGTTATCTGTGTCAAAAATGATCACCATCAAAATATATAGGTTCTTTTTGCCCTTTGAAAAGTGTATCCAAGCCTTAAAATCATGCTTTTATCGGATTATATAGATAACTAACATATTCAGAAGAAATGTGTATGAGATTGCTAAAAGTCCTAAGTGAGTCCAATTTCTTTCAGCATTTCTTAAATTCTCTTTACTATTTTCCCACACAGTTGTACATAAAACAAGTTTATTCATGTAGCGCCAGTGTGCAATCCCTCTTTCAATAGGGATTTTTGAGCCTTAAAAGTAATGGTTAGGAAAGCAGATACCAAAGAAACACACATAGGACAGAAAATCTTGTCAGCTGGCTAAATCTGATCAATGATCTATTTTCCAGTGCTTCAGAATCATCAATACCATACACATGTTGCTTTTTTAATTAATTTTGATATTCCTCAAAGGAGGAAACTACCTTGTCCCACAAGGTATTACAGCAGTCTCTCAGGTTACATTGCCTACCATTAAAAATGGCTATAGTGAATTTAAACATCCTTTTAATTGCTTGCAAACTGCAAACTTCAACTACAGTAACAGAGCTTCAGACAGCTATGAACCAGAGAAAGCTGAAGGATTACAGGGTAATACTGCAATACCAATAGGATACATTTAATAGATCATTTGAGTCTGCATTTTAAGTAAAAGCAACATTCTCTGGCAGTCAATGGCATAACAACATAAAGACCTTGGTCTTACCCTTTGTTTTCAAGTCGTTTAACACCTTTGATTCCATGGGCAGTATATCACTCACTAGCTTTATCTCAATATTTCGGGATGCCAGTTCAAGCAACTTTTCAAAAAGACGCTGCCCCTGGGAAGAACATTAACGGAAAGCAGAAGTTGTAAGACACAGAATTGTTCAAACTGCATATCAACAAATTAAAGAGGCATGTAAAAATAAAAGAATTATATACAACAGCTGAGTAAATATGTTCTTAGATATGACTAAATCTACCCTAAAGGTTAGCAACTTAAATACTTTTGCTTGGAGAAATACTGTTCTGAAGGTCAAACTGGTTTCTTCCTTTTCCCAGACTGCGCAACATTATTCATGACAGGTGCTAGGCAGAGGGAAGTGTCCAAGTTTTTTTTATGCTGCATAAGCACATTTTGACATTAACTTTCTTCTAACACATCACATTCTGTTGACTTAGGACAAAAAGTTAAAGGAAAATAGTTTATTACGCTTATTCTATATTGAGTGATACTTTTGTAAGTGATTCTAACCATAGTACATAACATTTTCAAGTGGTTGCATGCTCTACTTTAGATGAGTTATACCAGGAAGGAAAGCAATAGTCTATGGGTATTTTATATGCTTTTCCTTTTTACATTGCTATAAAACTTTACTATTTAAGTCCTATTTCTAACACAGAAAAAAAAGTGAATCTCATACTGAGCTAGATATATGTCAAAACAGCAATCAAGACATTTGTTTCACACGAAAAGTAAAATTTTAAACTGTCATATTTTTTCATATCCAAGAAACAAAGAACAAGTAGAACTTCTGATAGTACAGTAAATGCTTAATTTTGAGAATCAATATTTTAAATTAAATAAAAAAGTTTAGCTGCAAACATCTAACTAGATAACATAAAAAATAAACTCTCTAGTGTATCACTACTGTGCCGTTACTGCAGCCACAGCCAGATCTCATTTCCTTGCTGCCATTCTAGCTTACTACAGAAGACACTACTTTCAATTAGCAGTTCAATACACAAAGACTTTTGGGTTTATGCATCTGACAAAGTGCTTGCCCTGCCTTTAGATTCACTTTAGATTCAATCTAATGCTGGCCTGAATGTAAAGCAAAAACAAAAAAAGCAACAGTCATATATCAACTTCCAAACAAACAGGTAGAAGACAAAGCTCTTGACAGAACCTATTTAACAAAATGACCAAACCAAAGCAGTTTGGGATGATACAATATGACATAGTATGGACCAATAAAACCCCAGACAAAAGCCCTCTCCACACACTTAAAAAACATAAGCAGCAGATAGTGGAAAGCCATCCTTTGGCTTGTCATTGCCTGCACAGATTAATACTGTGAACCTTGATGGGCCTTCAGCATTACGCAGACTCAGAAAGCAGTGTTTCCCCTGTCTACAGTACAGACCTATTTTTTAATATTCACATATTTTTAATGTATGTGGCAAAATAAGAATACCCATCCTCCTAAAAAAGAGCTTTCTCAAAATTACCAAGCAGCCAGAGGCTGCAATGGAAACAGAACCACTGTTAATGTTTTACTTCTGTAACATATACCTGCTTGCTCACCCACATCCATAGTAGAGCTCCCCGCTCATCCCAAAGATCACAAGAACTTTGCAGTTAACAGAATGCTGTCATAATGAAAGCATTAGAGAATAGCTAACAGATCAGGAAAACAAAAACACTATTTGCATGAAGTTCCAAATGTTTTAGATTCAGCATTACTTAAGGTGATTAGGTAGTTCAAAATGTAAGAAATGACACCCATGATTTTAACTCACCCACCAAAAAGGTGTTACTGAGTTGCTGAGCAATTCAAGTGGCTTTCCCTCACATACCTCATGAAGCTAAAAGAATCCTTAATTCTCACACCACTGATTGTGTTGGGTCTTTTTAAAAAGAAGGACAGATGTTAATAGAAAATGTAAGAATTAATGAGATAATAGTGTGGAGGAGATGGATGATGCACATAGAGTTATGCAGCAGCTCTAGCATGATTCTGGGGGAGCAGAGGTGCACTGACCAGTATTTCTGGGTGCTCTGCTCCCTCCAAGAGTGTTTCTCCTGCCATTGCTGCTGTCTGGCACTGCTAGACTCTAACAAAAACCAGAAACAGCAATCACTGCCCTCTTCTCTGCCGAATTCCCAATCCATGCCCCATCTTCCAGAACGAGAGCCTCCCGGCATGGCAGAGCTCAGCCAGCCTTTGGACACACATATGGGTCCCCTGACTGGAGAAACCAGCAGTTTTGATTTTCACTAGCTATATCTTTGCAAAAGTTAGCTGGGAAAATTAAGGACTAAAAGGCCTGCATTATGGAAATTAATTAATATATATATATAGATAGAAACAGCTACTCAGAAAGGTACTCTGTGTTTATTCAATTTACTAAGTAGAAAGATAAAGACTATTTTTGTTTAGGTTATCTGTCAAAACTGATTTTGTCTAGAAGCATGGTAGAAAGCTCTAGCATATAAAAAAAACATCGAAATGCATTCATAAATTTGAGGGAAAGTGGTTAGCATTATCAATACAAATTAACTAATTACCTGTTCTGCTGAAAAAATGTTTAGAAAGTTTATGTCTCAAGCTGATAAAATTAATTCAGGAGATAATTCTTACTGTTTTTTCCCTATGGTAATTATTTTTGGACATTATTGCCCCTTCTACCTGCATGAGAATATATTTACATATGATTTACAGAAGATTTGATAAACAAGCCTCTCTTGGATAAACAAGTATCTTCCCGGCACCTTCTCCTGAGTTTTACTTGATCTTAGTATGCCCTGATGTGACCAACATAGCTGTCTCTTGCAGGCCATGATACCTGCTGAAGAGCCCATTCTATGGGTGAATATATCACTTGGAGTGCAGCCCTGCATTCCAATGAAGCCATTTGCTCTGCAAATACATCTATTTCCCCATCAGGGACTCTACAAGCTATTACTTTATATAATTCTTTTTTCCCCTCCAATTATGTTCATAAAGAATAAAACCTCAAAACTGATTAAAGTATCTCTAAGTAGTGATGGTTAAGACTAGGAGTGCACACACTACAAATATTTGTGTTTATATAGGTACACAAAAAACCACCACCCAGTGACAGAATTGGAAAGAATTCCCTCTGTCTCATCTCTCACTGCATCATCTCTCAGCAGGCATTCATTTCCCCACCAAGGTTTAATCTAGACACTCTAAATTATGAAAAATTCACAACTTGCTTTTAAAAATCTATATGCACTATGGTTCTTCATTGCTGAAGAATCTGGTCTTTGTCCCTATTAATATTAATTTGAAACTCAGTTTCTGTACTTTCTGACATGTTTACTTGCAATGTTACTGTTTTTTCTTATGAAAAGGAAAAAAGAAGAGATGGAAAGTTTAAAGAGTTTTGTCACTGCTGTCAGCACATTTGAAATGCTTCTGTTGAATACAAACCCTCATGTTGTCATTCAGACCACATTCCCTTTGCGAGACAATACCAGGCTGCTGCACAACTACATGACAATAATCAGAATAATTTCTATATACCCAGCTTGTGAGGACTGAGAAATAGTAGCAGCCAACTGCTATGAAACTGGCATGCTACTTAACAGTACATCTGCATTTTAACAAACATTACCACCAGGAATCTGCTTACCCTGATAAAATATTCTCATACACTTTTCACTGGGCTGTTTCAAAAAACCTACCAAAAATGACAAAATAGGATGTAAAATGCATTTATAACATGAACAAACTGATATTCACAAGGTAGCTGTAAATTACTATACATCTCAAACATCAATCCCAACTGTACCTGCCACAGCAAACTCTTTTCTCTTAAAAAAAGAGGAAGTTGTCATTACCAAAAGGCCCCGAAATTGCCCCCAAAGCAATTTATTGGCAGTCTTCAGACAGGTTGATTCAAGCCTGGTTGATTTCCCTTGCCTGCTGTTGTCTCTATCAGCATGCACTCCTTATTAGAAATAAAATGGGGAGATACAAATGTGAAAATGCTGTATTTAATGAAGCACTCTATAACTGAATTATTGTGCTCTTCAGTAACTTGTATTCCTACAGTTTACACAATGTCCACCTTTTTCTTTCCGTAGAAATAAACCTGCTTATTTCATAGACTTTTCTTCTCAGTTTTTTCTCTATAGTTCTACTAATATTTTTAAGAAGTTTTCCCATAATCAAGCCTCTGGGTATATTTAAAAACATCACTAAAAATCATAGCATGCTGGTAGAAACTAATAGAGCAAAAAAATCAAGAAATCCTAACTTTACATGCTTCTGTTTAATACAGAACAGAGAAAATTAAATGCTCTCCTCAAATTCTTCTAGTGAAACAGATAATGCAAAAGGAGGGAAAATGCTTTCACTTTAAAACCTCTTCTTTTTGAATTTATTTTCTATGCCTCAGTCTGTACCAGCTGCACGAGGGAAATGCCACCACCTGAAGAGGAGAGATGTTTATGTAAAGATGAGCTTATAGAAAAGAAAATACACTGCAGTCTCTATAGCACATGGTAGCAAATTTCTGCTGGTAGCTGCTAGGTTTGGAGGTGTGCCCTTCTTTGTATTATTTGTATTTTTTTAATAATTGTCAAGGAAGAGAACTTAAGCTCTTGCACTAACATTTGTTTTACCAAACAAATCACTTAAGATCCTTGGCCAGTGCACATGTGAGTGACACATGACTTGTCATCAGAGATTCATTACAAAGCTGCACAGCTGGCTTACATGAGACAGAGTATTAGATGGAGTGGGGGACTTCTCCCATCAAACCATTTGGGAGATGCACAGCAGGTAGGTAAATAAAGTTAGAAAAATCTACTTTTTATGTGATAATTGTAAAACTCAGACGCAGATCTACTCTTCGATCATTTCATGTTCATCCAAATAGCCATCTAGAAAGAACTCTTTGATACTCATGGCAGTACCAATAAGCCACAGTGGCAATAATTTTTATTTATGAAAAATAAACCAGAGTTTGTGAAGGACTTGCTGGAAATCTAAAAGGTCATTCTAAATTAAAGTTTCTAAACATGAGATGAGCCAGAGGAAACGAACTGTGAAAATCATGAAACTGGCATGATCTTGCATTCACCTCTCTCTTTTCACTGCAAATGAATTAAAAGCTACCCTCAAAAAATTGTTTCCATTATCCTCTAATACCTTTAAACATCAGATTGCCACGGGAGGACTCACACATTCACATTCCACAAAAACCTCAATGCTTCTACATGACAACTACCCTGTAATCTTGAAAACACAGATATGACAACACAAAGTTGCCAAAATATGTAATTTTCTTTTGAATGAGAAAGGGAAGTGTAGAAAGCCTACTCACTATTTTGCCAAACAAATATTTTTTTACTTGACCGCTTAAGCTGTAGAAGCATAGAAATACGGTACCATCATGTGTCTGTTTTTAGGGAATCCAATTTAGCAAGACTCATGATCTCAGATGGCTGAGCACGGTGTTGTGACCTGGACAGCTCAATCAGCAATGAAAGTTTATTTAGATTTATAGCAACGAAATATGGACAGGCAAGACTCAAGGACACTGGGTAACATACCCATAAACAAAAATGAAGAAAAATAGAGCAGGAAATTCTGCAATTTCATATATGCAGATGTATATATATATACATATGTACAATATACATTTAGACAAGATGGACAACATGTATACGTAAGTATAATATGTGTATTGAGCATATGTATGTATGTGTGTATATAAAGTTGCAGAATTTCCTGCTCTATTTTTCTTCAATATGTATACTGGACATATATACGTATGTATTTGTCTGCACAAAGTTATATAGAGAATGTAGTTAAACCTTGTAACTAATTGAGAAAAACAATCTAGCCTACTCTGCTTTTCTCCTTCAAAAATCCACGTCTGTTCAAGGGCTCTTGTGGAGAACTTTGCTTTGCAATAAGCCTTGAATATTCATAAAATGGAAATTGCTAGTTATAGAGCAGGGCGTGGGTCCATATGGAAAATGGTTATGTCCTTAGTTTCTAAAAAACGAGAATAATTAAAAGAACTAAAACTTAGTAACTAAGCACTGTACAATACTCTTACCTTTCACAATTCTTCTGCTATTTTGGGGCAAATTTTCCCAAAATCAAATTCCAAAGACTTGAGGGAAGGGAGAAAGCTTGTATCGTTACATCTGCTTTCTCCCTTCCCTTTCACAGACTAAGCTTTGTGTACATTCTCTGGGGCAGTGATTTGCTAAGAAACACTGCCTCTTGGCAATTTTTTAGCAATCAGACCAGCCAATAACAATATAGTGTTTTAGCATGAATAGACAAGCTTGACAGAAAAATCTATCAGCTGTTCAGCCCCCACTGCTGAGGAGACGACTGGAATATTAATTGCCCTTAAACAGAAGTAATTACTCACTTTTGTAAGACTACTAGCAGACAGAAATAGATAACTAGAATAGAATATTATGAAAAATGTTCAATTTTTCTGGCTTTAACTGTGTATTTGAGGATGAAAGAACAAATCCACTTCTTATATGTCTCTTCTTTCTTTCCCTGCTGGATAATATCTTCCAATTTTTACTTTGCATGCGAATGTGGAACAGTGAATGGATTTGATACTTAACTGTTGAAATCCCAACGTCTAGTTTCCTATTTTTTGTCCTTTGTTTGGGGTTTGTTAGGCTCTGCTGTTTTGAAGCAAATGATATGTTGAATTTTTTTTCAGACAAAACACTTTTAAAAGATTCATGCACATATCAATTCATACACACCCTAGAAACATCTGAGGCACTGTCTCTTTGAATACATCTGCTTGAATGACAGTACATGGGTTTGAAGTTACTTAGGCAATAAATTTAAATAAAGTTCAGCTGCATAATTACATTGTGAAAAAGTCAATACTTTGATATTCCATAATTTATTCACAAACCATATTCCAACATTTATAAGCATTCTAAAAGGAAGGGTTTGAATTAAATTTTCTATTCGTCTGCTCACCTTAGATTTTCACTAATTTAAATGGACACGCAGCAAATTTATTCTGAAGAAAAGCTAATGTATGCTGTGCAACTAAGCTACAGGCTCTTCCAAAAGAAGTAGAATTTAGTTGCTCAAAATACCAGGCTTTGCCTATTACCTACCAAAAGGCATTTTTTTACTGCACAGCATCAACAGAACTAGAGAGGAAAGCCAAGAGCTTGTGACATAGCATAATAGAGTTGATTAATTACAGTTACCTGGCTGTCATTTTAACCCCATTTCATGTCAGCTGAGCTGCTTCTTTCAGCTAAGAATCTATTTAGTGGAAAAGAAGAGATATTCTCACAGCCTATCAATTCTTTGATATCTTACTTTCACACGTGATACTAAATGGAAACCTGCCCTAACCGCATTTCTAAGAGGATTGCTCTTAAGAATAAAGTTTTTGTTGGCACAGCATCATTGTAATTGCATGTCTGTCTTATTCACTGTGATTTATGATTTTTCCTATTGTTCTTTATTGCAGGAATCTTGAACACCAGTCTTTCCCAAGATTAATTTTGAAAAGCTATGAATCATCTGATACTATATTTTTCTTTATAAGTGTAATTCTATCCATCTACTTGGCTGCAGAATTAATCCACATGCTTGCTCTTTTATTTCATCAGTTGCATCAAGTAGAAAATAACTGTATAGATTTATGAATATTCCTAAATTATGGATGTGCTAATATAGGTACAATTTGGCAGCTTTCTTAAGATTACACAATTACATCCTTTCCGAAGATGGAAGTCATATGAGTATGTGTTGAATGTTATCTAATCCAGGCATACCACCACTCTCAGAAAACTATTGTATTGGCAGGAAAATCCCCATAAGAAAATGAATTTTTAGACTACCCAAACAAAATAGGTCTGCTACAGGGAAGGGTCGTAGTTCTATAAAATTAATAGTGTAACAACAAGAACAGACTGCTAAAGTCCCACTCTTTTGTTAGGCTAGAACATACCTGGCATGCTGATGGATGACTGTGATTGAGGTCCCACTGGGAAGATACTATGTCAACAGACTTTTCAGCCATATTAAGCAAATTCATCCAGCCTTGGAAAAGAGACAAATGGGATGGTGCACTGTCTGAATAGTTGATCCCTTCAGGAATATTTTCCACAAGAGCAACCCTGAGAATAGATAAGGAAAAAATAACCACTTAACAAAAGCACTTTTCTTTATTAAAAAATTCCAGATTTTAAAGAATGTCGGGTTTTGGGCCTGTGGTTCAACATCTGCTTCGAGAAGCTTTCAGCAGTGTGCCACCCACAACTCGCTCTGAAGTTGCTGACTGTCATACTCCACACTTCCCAAAACAATAAAGTGCAGGTACTGGTAATGCAGCAAAACCAATTAAGCTTTTGAAGCTCTGCAAAATTAGCTTAAACATAGAAAAGCTTACTTCTTTCAACACAGTAAGTGGGAATCAGTCCTTAAAGCGAGGATGGGAAGAATAAAACAATCTTTTCTTGTTTTGCCCTCTCATCTCTGCATTTAGTTTCTTCTCTCTAAGGATGTGGCAAGATGTAAACTCCCTGGAATTCTCTTAGGTTTGCTTTTCTAGCTGACATTTTATTACATTGTAGTCTTGTACATATGAACTTTTCCCTTCCAGTTGATCTAAGCTACCTAATTTTTCTGCTTTTACCTGTGTAAGGCTCTAACTGTGATCCAGTGGTTAAAAAAGAAGAATTATGCCCTTCTAATTTCCTGTTTTTTCTGAAAGGCTCTTTGATCTAACTGCCTATAGTACTCAAAACATTTGTAAAAGAGACTACTACATTTATATGGATACAAACACATCCAAGAAGTGAAACAAACATTGAAGTAAAATGACAGTTCAAAATATGCTCCTCTGCTTCAGGGAAATGATGTGTGTCATTCAGCATAGTGCTCCACTGCTAGATTTCCTTAAATTGCAGCAGGTAAAGCTTCTCTCTACACTCAGTGGAGGAATTTGGAAATAAAATGCAATTCAAACAAGTTCCCCAATTCTGTCTTTAGGTAAACATACTGAATTTTCAGCTTATCCAAACAGCACTTCTATAAGTGTCCCCAACATCTGCCACTTTTACTGTGAATCATACAAAACAGATGTAAGAAAGCTGAGTAGGAACTTGGAGAATACTCCTCTTCATTGTTTCCAAGTACATCAAGCATTTCCACACTGTTTTTGTACTTGTTAATAGCTTTAATTATTAACTCCAGTAATAGGAATATAATTTGTAAACTTTAAGTAAATCATTATTGAAAAATTCTAGTGTAAAAGAGAATTGTACATGTTTTGACTCTTAGAAAAACAGATTAGTGCAGTATATTCCATTAATTCAGTGGACCCTAAAGGGTTTACATGGGAACTTTTACAACTATTTCAGATTATCAAGCATGTTTGTAAAGTGAACCCATGAAAAGACTGAAAATTAGTACTCTTAAACAATGTAAAGAAAACCCAGCAAGAATTGTGATAAAGTAAACCTGTGGTCATTATAGTACTCAATCTCCTGGCCAGGCAAAAAATTCCCCATCAAACTAGAACAGGCACAGCTCTTCCTTCCATTAAACATTCAAGTATGTTCTCTTATTCCCTAAAATCTGTCAAACAACATACCTATCACTAAGCTGCAATTACCAGTGATGCTCTCCACAACTGACTATGAACACTTTATTCTACTTTTTAACATTAAACTTCTCTATGTTATAGTAATGGAGATGTAACACCAGCAAATAAACCGCAAAACGTTAAAAACACAATTTGATTTTTTTACTGTCTTTAGAGTATATTTTATTCTAAAACATACTACCTACATTATTTACAAACTTTTTGAAATAACTAGTGCTCTAAAAATTTAGTGCCTTATTAACCCATTAAAAAATAAACTATTTTACTCTAACACTCAAGGTTTTTAGCTTATTTCTGCTGCATATAATCCTGTTACAGAACATAATAAAATTTTTGTTAGATCCCTTGAGAGCCTGGTTAATTCTTTTTCAATAGTTAACATTACTAATCATATTGCAGCTCTCAGCACGTCCAATGTTTCCAGAAGAATTTTATGGAGAGTTGTAGGATGGCCACCTTCAAACAGCAAGAAATTGAAGCTCAGAAGATCAAGTGATCTCTACAAGGACATAAAAACACCCTCGATAATCCATGGGAAAGATGAGACACGAATCCATATCTTTCTGACATCTTCCATCCCCTACCCAATCATGTGTAGATACAGGAAAGAGTTATTCTGAATATTCTTCAAAGACATTCTTCATATCAAATGATTATACAAAAATAAAATAATCTGTCAAATGTAGTTCTGGCTTAGCTAAAATTTAAAAGTGTACATCACTCCCTTGACATAAGTTCTGACCAAATTTCTCAACATTAGAATATTGTCTGACATGGCACAGTATTTTCCGGTGGAACTTATGCAAATGAATACACTGGAGCCCACAAAATAACTGATAGGACTGAACCTGTCACAGTCATTTCCAGTGGCTTTTAGTAGTGTTTCCTATGGGCAGTTTGCTACTGAACTGGTGTCTCAGTGGAAAGCATTAGCTTAACTTCCATTTTTCCTATCTCTATCTTTGGTAGGTTGAAAGCTGCCAAAAAGGTAACACTGTCACAGAAGGGCTGAGATGACCTGGAGACAATGTAGCTCAGCCCTGCTTGTCAAAAGGGAGTCAGTGACAGCAGGTTGATCAGGACACTGTCCAGTCAGGTTTTTGCATATCTCCAATATCTCCAAGTCCCAACCCTGCCATATTTGAGATTAGGGATCTGATCCAGCCAAACACATACATGTTCGTTTCTGACTTCACATTATTTAGGTCTGAAGTAGGGGAAAATGCTGTATCTATATATTATAAACGCTGATGCCAGAAGTCACTGGAATCCATACCTTAAACTGTAATGCAGGAAGACCTGTAGTTGTGGGTCATTGCTCTATACATACATTTTGGTACAGATACCATCCAGATATGCAAAAAAGTTGGGCTCTCCTGTTTCATGGGTTAAAACCACTTACTTATTCAAAGAAAGTAGCAAGGCAAATTTATGGGGCAAAAAGGAATTCAAAGCCCTCTTAAAAGGGCCCTCATCAAGGACAAGGTGCCTCTTGATAAGGAAGGTTATCCTCACTGTTAGAATGAACTTGCTCTTCACTAGGAGAACAGCTCCCAACTTTTAAATTTGCACAGCATTCAGTAGGCTACAGCACCAGCACTAAATAAGGCATGTGACTACACAGCTCCTACCATTTTATAATTTGGGTTTGATTATCCAGTAGAAGCCAAATGCATTCCAGTTAGCAAAACTATTTGGAACAGATCTTATCTGGTAATATATTTCCTAGTCTTCTGTTTAACCAAATAGTAAACAAAGGGAAGTGATCACAGCACCAAGCCTATCCAAGTTCAATAAGCATTTGGACAATGGCTCTCAGGCTCATGGTGAGATTCTTGGGGTGTCCTGCGCAGGGCCATGAGCTGGACTCGATGAACCTTGTGGGTCCCTTCCAACTCAGCATATTCTATGATTCTACTTTTTGTTCTTTAGCAGAAAATAAAACCCAAAAAAACCAACCACACAAACAAAAAAATCAACAAAATGAAAAAAACCCCCACAACCAAAAACACCCATCCACATTTAATCTAGCTGGGGCACTAGTTAAAGAGTTGTTTTCAGAGTTTAGACATACCTTTAAAAATGAACTGATTCTGTCAAAAACTTCCAATATGTTCCCTTACCCAATCAAAACTCAACACCAAGCTCAGAAGTTATAAAAAAAAGTCAAGTATCAAGTTTTTACACTAAGTGACTTTGCCTTTATAATCTTCCCTTTTTCCTTGGCACAACAGCAAAGTTCCAGTGCTCAGTCAAGATGAGTTTTGTTAAAACTTCTGTGCAAAAACTTGAGTTTGCAAAGCCCCAATTCCATCAATAAAAGCTAAATTTAGCTTTCTTTTTTTTTCCAATATGATCCACAAAGAAGTTTTTCAAATTTAGTATAATAAAAAACTTACAGAAGAGAAGGTTATTCACAGACCTTGAGGAATACAGTGTATTTGGATAATTACATGGTATATCCAGTAAAGAAAAATCCAACTGTGCGTTATATGTAATATTTACTCGGTAATTAATTATATCTAATTCTTCATATAAGAAGTTACAAAATCTGCTAGCTGTGGATTTCAATTTTAAACAAAATATGTTTCACCCATTAGAGTAATTTCAAGACAGAACTCAAGAGTTAACAGTGAAATGCAAAGCAGCTAAGATTGAACTTAAAATGGACCGTAAGCTCAAACTTAGTACTCAAAAGGACCTAGATTATTAGCACCTGAGAATGTATCACAAGTTCTATAACAGTCCTCTAGCACTGACCATCTCAACTAGTGAGGCACATGTATGTGTGTTCGCACATGCACACATTCCTGAGTATATGCACACTATAAAAGCTCTTCAATGACATTTACTTGTCTGCTTTTTGAATTTTAGTCCAGAGATGTCCAGCGACAAAATCAAGGGATGTTGAATGCTTGGTTCAAGATTATTCTTTGAATTAGATCTGCAGTGAATGTAGATAAATTCAGATTTTTGGTATTAAAATATATTTTTCTGCAGCTGAGGTACAGAGCTTTATTTGAATGTTTCTAAATACGTGGTAGAGCAGAGTAGTGTGATGTTTAAAATCAAAGGCCGCTCTCCATGCCTCCATAATGAATATGTATTTTCAAGATGGTTCCATGAACTCAATGATAAAAGACTGTAATGAACATATTAACACTTATTATTTTGAGAAATAAAACTGTGCTGGAATTTTAGAGACCCATAGCACCAGCCTCTGTTTTGAAGGAAGTTTCTTCATTTCTTGATTGTCTTTATATTCAGAATCCGGTAACCAGTCATGAGACAGAAGGGTAAAAACGTAAAAACCTGTTGTACAGGAAGCCCGACTAGATAGTCTAAACCAAGTTTCCTAACTTCCCTGTTCCTGGACATGTGAACTGCAAAGTAGTGGGGTAAAAGGGGAATTATTTGACAGGGTTGATAATATGAATGTATATGGGACTACTAGACTATTGTGTTGGAGCATATTATGAAACAGAGCTATGGCTAGAGGGTACAGCAAAGCAGCATTCCTTCTAGCTGTGCTTCCTTAAGCCAAGGAGGACACACTGGTCCTGGGCTTCTGCTCATCATCACAGGAGTCAGTTAGTGACTCCTCACTCACACTGCTCATGTGGGCCAGTGTGGCACTAGGGCACCCTGACATAAGAAAGGGTCACAGCAGTTTACATTACAAATGCAAGAGATGCACGTGCTTTGCTAAATAACATGTAGCTAGAGCCAGTCAAGCTGGCCTGCACCTACTTCAAACATTTTGACAGATCTCCTAAAAGGTGGCCTAAATTCTGTGAATAACATCTGTGACTGGACTCAGAAGACACAGGCCCCTTCAGCCAAGTGAGTGGCCTTATCCTGTTTAATATGCAGCTGCAGAAGGTGGCTGTGGCACAAGAGTGGGAATAAAAAGCCCTGACAACTTCAAGTGTTCACCAAACTCCAGTCTTAAGCTCTTCAGCTAATGCCTATAATTAGAAATTGCCTTTCAACCTCCCCCTTCTATGGCTGCCTCTTCTTTGCACTTAGTCTCCTTTCATTTTTTCTTATCGGTCCATAGAAAAAAATGGAAGTATGCTAACTGTATTCCAAAACATATTAACTCCTCACCACTTAGGCCTTTTTATAATTTCCATAATCAATTTGGAAATTACTGTGCCCACATAGTGGTTTTTGTGCCCACTCATCATGATGTCTACAAGCCAAATACAGCATGCAGACGTGCACAATACCTCCTCCTTTCAGCTTGGCAGATTTCATGTGCCAGATTCCTGGTTGGTACAATATAAAAAAAATAAGATTTTCAGTCAGCACCTATGTCAGTGGGACAATATTGGTTTTTACCAGTTCAAGATTAGAGTCAATTCTCTAGGCCTTTACAATAAATAGCTAGAAGCACTCCAGGACTACCTCTTCTCTTTGGACTGCCCCATGGATTCTTAGATAAGAAAAAGATGATCCCTCCCCCATCTCATACCATCATCTTCAGAAAGATGTTTGTGTTGTAACATATCATAAGTACATAAGTTTTAAAAGAAGAACCCACTATACAAATTCACAAGTCATCTAAGGTTTATTTAAACCTCAAATTAAACATATTTTAGGTGATAAAATGAAGTTTTCATAGTTGCATTTCAGATGCAGCTTTTAGTTCTCAAAGGCAAAACTGTATCCAAAAGAGGGAAAAAACTGACCAGATGTTTCATAATGTCACTTCACCCTGACAGGGACACTATTTCCCTGGTGTCAAAGAAAATCTGAACCTTAATCATAAATTCAATCTAGCCTGCCAGGATCATTTTAATACTGGAACCAAGACAGCAGTCATATAAATTATCGAATGAAAAAGGAGCACGAGGAAGAATAATTAGCAAACACTAAAGATCTTCATTTATTTTACTGGCATGACTGATATTTGCCTCAGTTCAAAAAAACACATAAATAAAGTGCAATGAGCTCTAAGCCTTTAAGTAGCCTTATTGATTTTCTTAGGACTTCTCATATGCTTTATGCAGACATAGCATTTGTCATGAATTAGGCAGGTCAGTCCAGCTCAATAATGATCTTTTCCCTACACTTTTACGTATCCAGGTGCAAACCAAAATAATCCTTATCAACTGCCTTTGCTCCCTAAATTGGATGCTGAAATGACAGCATGTGGAGTTTCGTCCTCTAGACTTCAGTCTGGCATTTCTCAGCAATCCAGCAAAGAAGATATTTCACAGGTCCTGAACATACAAATCTAATTCAGAGCACACTGTAGCTGAATTTCACATACAAGAAGGCACAATACAGAGGTTAAATGTTGCAATGTTCTGCTCCTGGCTGTCTTTTTGCAAAACATACATAAGCCTTGGGTATATGTGTGAAATATATTTAACGGACACAGACTAAGAACAGAAACTGCCATCTGTTCTTCATATATATTTCTGTAAGACGCTTCCATTAGGCTATTGTTAGGCCATGAAAAATCATGATAAGAAGCTCTAAAATTTATCTGTGGTACACCTCTGTCCTCATCATGTCTAAAACATACTACAAAATTTTTCAGCACCTTATCACGTGCCAAAATAACTTCCCTTTAGACCGTGATTTCACAGTAGTGTTTAAAAACAACAGTGGGAAAACAGCTTGCATTTTGATCTCATTAAAAAAATACATTGAGAAAGAAGAATGTTGTATCAACATTTGCAGACGACTCAAATTTATTTGGAGTCACAACAGCACTGCAAGAGCTCATATCTGCTCTGTCAAACTTCAAGTACCATAACAAGATTCTCTACAACCATCACAACTTCATCCTTCAGTTCTCTTATTTCCCATCATTTCCCTAATTATTTTTTCCCAGATGTTTATTCATTCATTCCAGCTCATTGGGGAGCCCTTTGTGATAGGGAAAAAAGACAATTTCTCTTACGGTTACCCCTCCACCATGATGATGTTTTACATAATGAAATTTAAACTTTGCTGGTAAGTGCTCAAAATGTATCATATTGAATGAACAGTTCATTATGGTGAGATTTTCTTTCTTTTTGCTCTTGAGAAAAGAAATGCTAAGAAGCCAGAGTAGAATCAGCAGCATCTTTCTGTGGGGGTCACTGGGCTTTCTAAAGACAACAGGCCTACTCCTGAATTTTATTCTTGGGCATTTTCCACATCAGAAAAGCTTGCTCCAGCCATGTGCCATCCTTTTTTTCATCATCTTTTGCTCTAGTTATTCCCTTATTTGAACTCTTCTATTTCCCTGGCTCCTCCTCCCCTTGCCTGCCTCTTCTGTGCATCACATCTTACATGACCTCTTTTGTTTTGCTTCTTCTGGTTAGTCTTCCTCTCAATAAATTTCCTCCAAGTTGATCAGCAGAATTACTTAATTGGCAGAAAGCATAGTACTGATATTAAATCTTCAAGACACAGTTCTGTGCATTCTGTCCTGTTCCTCCACCATATCTGATTTTGTCCGGGTAGACTGAAAGCTCTTAATTAGTGGCACTTCTTGTTAGCCAAGCAGTAGCGACTAACACAGCAGGATTCATCTATGGTAAGTTCCTAGGAATTCCTGTATTAAGCAGCATTACGTTTTTCAGAAGGAGCACAGGCTCTGAAAAACCTCCACTGACAACATAAAATTTCCAGGGACATACTTACAAGTACTGCTACCTAAATTGTCATCATTCAAACTTTTTACATCAGAGGCCTCATGCAAATCTAATTTGGCTTACTGTTTTGGGTGAGAGTTTATTTGTATATGGGTTTTTTTGGTGGTTTGTTGTTGTTGTTTTGTTGGTTGGTTAGTTGGTTTACTTTTTTAAGGGAGTTTACAGATATTTTGGCAGCTTCCTAAAAAGAAGAGACACAGCAGTGACAACTAAGACTTGTAATTACTATCTCTAATGATAGTTCTTTGAAAGTTTGTTGCAGCTTACCTTTAGTTGCAGTAAATAGAAAACCAGATATATTGCTTTATAAATCTAAGCCATGAACAGTGTTAAGTAGAAGTTCCAAACTCAAATGGAAAAGGTTTCCTGGGTGATCAAGTCTCTCTCTTTGCTACTTCAGACAGTATTTCATATGCTTTTATTCTTACATTATCCAGATAAAGAAAAGATAGTAGGACAAGGAAGGGATTTTACCACTACTTGTCATACTGGAATATTATTTATCCTGCTGGTTTCATAGGCAGAAACCTGCTTCTTTTGATATCCTTTTACCTGCTCTATCCTTTATCCTCAATAACCCAGATTCCACCCTATAATTTCTCTCTCCTGTTGTATTTTCATGGATTACAATAATTTCCCTTTTTAGCTTTCACCCTGCACAGTCAAGTGCCTTAAGTGTCTTTTTTATTATAGTGACTCTTCATTCCTAAAACCTTCTCCTACTAAGCATGAGTTCAATCTTCTTGATTACTGATGGTCAGTTACACATATTATTCCAGATTAAAACTTATCAATGCCTTTCAAGCATTGATGGCATTAAATACTTGGCACTTCTAGTTTCCTCTTAGCTGATGTAAATATCATTGCATCTATCTCTAAGCAATTCTGTCTCCTTTTGTTAGTTTTTCTAAGGAATTGTTTCCCTTAAATAGTATAAAGATGAAAAATTTAGTAAAATTGCAGTTGAACTAATGCCTGGGAGTGACAAAAATCACACTGGTACCAAAATGGTACTTATATCCCCATGAGAAACCAAAAGATACATTTAAGATTCATTACAGCCTCACAAATTTTTAAAAGTGTTTTTCCATTCTCAGTCTGAGGAAAGGGCATTTTTTGATCACTCAACTATTTTCTGCCTTTGGATCATGTATCTTCTTGTTCAAATTTAATTCTAATTATCTCCGTAGGGAAATATACCTTTAGGAGGTACAGTAACAGTCAGCTGTTACTGTTGTCACATATTTGTCAGAAAACTGACTAAACCAGACCTCTATCATTCCCTACCTCCGTATGACTGCTGTAATTGGTGAAATTCAAAGAGTAAAACAAAGTAAAAAGATACAAAGACTAAAGAAACAGACCAATTAAAAGCCAGGTGGCTGCTGAAACATGAAATGCGCATAAGAAAAAAAATCTTATTACAACGTTTTTCTAAAACTCTAAGCAACACATTCCAACAAAACAGTCAACAGTTGAGGTAGCTTTATTTCTCTCAAAGTTGCTTCTGAGGATGTTTTATTATTATTTTCAACTAATTCAAGATAAGACTAACTGCAGAACTTTAGGAGTGATAAACTCCATGAAAAATGAAACATGAGAAATGTTGTTAAGCAGAGATGACAAAAAAAAGGTGAAAATACGGAAAGTCTGCAAAGAACAATTTTGAGGTGTCAACCCAGTCTCTGATAAGAAACTGCATGGTGGGATCTGCAGAAAAAAAGCTTGAAGAAATTCTACTGAAAGATTGAGGATTAACCCTTAGCAAGGAGACAAGTGATTGCCAGAATCACCTCTGTCATAATGAATCCTAGGGAAGGCAGACACCCCTTTGAGAAGTGGACATAAAAAGCTCACATGACTATAAGGAAGAGCACCACTGCAGAAGGAAATAAGGAACTCCAACTGGCATTCCAGCAAACAAAACAGCAAACAGTATTATCAAATAATTCAGGTTAGACGATACCCCTGGAGGTCATCTAGTCTAACCTGCTCAAAACAGGTCCACTTAGATCAGGTTGCTCACCACTTTGTCTGGTGAAGTTTTGAGTATCTCCAAGGATGGAGACTACACAATCATCTCTGGGTGCCTGTTTTGATATTTAACCACATTCACAATGGAGTGATACATTAATAAAGGTTAGTAATGTTTTACACCTATTTTGAATGAACAATAACCTGAGAAATATAATAAAGCTTTTCATTTAATCCTATCCTATGAAAAGTTAAAGAGCCTAGGCCAATAGTAAGGTAAGATGCCCTGCTCTAATATCCATGCTCTTTCACTTTTTCATTTGTAGCACCTATTCTTACTTTTCATCTGCAAATGAATGATTTTGTGCTTTGCAGTAGTAAGTAACATTTCTGTAACTCCAGACCATAAAATCACCTATGATATTACCCTATTCTTTTGCAGAATTCCCAGGTTCTTCCTAACAGTCGCAATATTTCTCAAACTAGTTTTTGAGCACAGAATACACTAGTTACAATATAAATGGCATCGACCTTGAGGATCAGTGATTCTCAAACAACATTGCTGTACGCTCCCTGTTCATGATTTTACAGTACCCACTGCTGTCTTTCCTTTGTGTAATTTCTAATCCAATAAATGGTTTGTTCAGACTGATACAGAGTAGATCTACTGCCTTACTTTGCTTAAGTAGTAAATTACATTATCAGTGGAAATGGAAATACATTAGTCTGGTACAAGCTATCTTTTACAAAATCAAGGGAAATATTTATCACTCTTTCCAACATCTCTGTGCTAAAATATTGTATTATATTGAAGTAAGATTTACAGGCTGAGATCTTTTTTTTTTTTTTTTTAAAGCAGAGGGTATGTCAGCTTAAAAAGCCTACCTGGGAAAGCATAAAATTTCAAGTAATCTATTCCAAAGGGACAAGACTTTCATCACAACAGATGAAAAGAATTTTTTTTGACCGAATTATGATTTCTAATGACCAAATTATAATCAGTAAATTAAAGCAATGCAGATGGGATGTGGAAAATTCACTTGCTACAGTGAATGAGATATATGAAAATGATTAGTTAAATTATTATAGAACAAAACCAACTGTAAGACAAGAAAGGTACCTACATAAAACCAAAAGTAAAGCTTATTTCAAAAGAACTTCAATAGGAACACTAAGTAGTAAAGCAAAAATATTCCCTAATGTAATCCAGTTCAGCAGCTGTATTTATAAATTAATTTGGACATTTACAGTTAGAAATCTCTACATAAAAATATATTCAAGAAGAGAGAAACTCAAAATGTCCTATTACCTTATACTAAGTGAACGGATATGAAGTCATCTTGTCTTGATCCAAAAAAAGGAAACCCCCCCACACATTTATTGGTTACTCATTACGCAAGCTATTCCTTTTCCATTTGAAAAAAACCCTCAGGATTTCATTTTGCCATTTCCAGTATTTTCTGGACCTATAGTTTCTAAGTTAACATAACTAAAGGTAAGTTCATTGGGAACTGGCCTGCCATATAGGCTAAACTACCACTCGTTCTTTTCTTATTCTGTTTCTAATACTTACCATAAACTGTGTTCTACAGCATCTTCTGGTAAACAGTTTATCCAGGCTTACTCAAAGAATAAGGATTGACAAGTCTACATTGATGAAATTTTATTTTCCCACTGAAAAATAGAAACATCTGATGAAAACTCAACACTTTAAAATAGAAATTGCCTTGCCCCATGCCAATCTTCTCAGGAGCTCCACCCACTCTAGCATAATTCCTCTGGTGGATACTTTAGAGACATAATGAAAGCTTATTATAACTAACAATCTTACAAGTTCAAGACTAAGTTCTTTAGGGTACACATTGTGTCATCTCTTGTTTTTGTGCAACATCTAACATATTCTAGAAGACCTCCAGAAGTCCCTTCCAACTCTAACTATTCTGTGATTCTGTGATATTCTGAACAATGATATATTACAGACTATATTAGGATTATGTGAAGATAGATAGATGCAAGGACAGATAAAACCAACAGGCTACCACTGGATTAATTTATCTTTCCTAATCCTTACTGGTAGAAACATCTAGACCTTCGACAAATAACCTACAACTCAGAGTAGATTCCTATCACCTTCTTTCCCACCACACAATCTTTCAAAACCACTTCCCTGGTCTACCATTACAGGGGGAGGAAGATGTTTTGAAAAGAGGATATTGATCAGAAGATTTCACATCTCTGTTTCAAAAACCAGAGAAACCTCAGGGATGAGAAGGAGTGGAGGAGTTTGTTTCTGTGGACCAGTACTTTAGTTATAACTGATTATAAATGTTTTAATAATATTTCTCCCGAAGGAAGAATTCTGAGGAGGTGTTTTTTTCTTAACCAAACTATGCATATCAACGGAGATGCTATGGCATGAAAAATGTCTTAAAGTATGTCTCCATCCCTTGGCCCAACTGTTTCCCAATAAATAACACAAATGACTGATGAGCTGCACAGCAGCTTCAAAACAAAGCTCTTCCTATTGATGCTCCAAAGAGAGAAATGGAGACAAAGCTACAGCGAACAAGAGACTCTAAAAAGGTTCATAATAATGGTGATGGGAGAAGGAAAAGCAGTAACAAAGTATCAGCTCTTTGCCTCCCGTATTTGTCTACTGGCAAGCAAAAACTTCTCACAAAATTGATAATTTCCTCTTGACCTCCCAGGTGCAAGCCAACTGTTTATGGAAACTGTTCACAGATTCCTCATGTGTGCTTCACCTGAGGAGGCAGATGGTGGACTGTAGTGAAGCAAAACAAATTAAAATCCAGACTCCCTAAAGTGAATAACAAAATTCCTAACACTTCAGTTGGAACAGAACTTAGCTCTGACTTATTAATTTTAAATAACCTCCAAAAAAGACTATACATAAGGGATTCTACCATAGTTCACTTTTTAAACCCATTAACTGTCTGTTTGATCTCATTAATAGTCAACTGTAGTTAATTCTGGCCCAGCAATTTTATGTGCCTCAAGAGTTTATGCATGTAAAAAAAGAATAAATAATTAGCATGTAGAAGGATCACAAATGTTTAATTTGTAAGGAATGAAAATTGCAAGTGAATGCTTTTAACAACCTAGTTTAAATGGTTACTGATGATCAAAAGTATTGTACAAAAGAAGCCATTTGAAGCTGTTTAATATCTGATGTAAGGGGCAGTATCTATTGGAACTAGCCTCATCAGTGGGCACACACACACAAAATTTAATAAATCATATGCTTTCTCTTTACACAGTTGCTCATTCTATGGGTCTTATGAACTCTGCATTATTTCCTACCCACAGTTTTCACAGACAGCATAAAAAGCACCACACACACAGTTGGCAATGTCCCTGATATGGTGATTAAGATACTTGTCTGAAAGGGAAGAAGCAAGGAAAACCTTAGAGCTCAGCTCTTCTACTTTCCGTCTACTGCTCCCTCTATAAAGAGAGGCACCAACATCCTCATCTGGTAAGGTGTAAGCTCTGCTTGGTTCTGTCTGAGCATATCTCCCAGATCAGTAATTACCCAGAGGAACACTTTAATTGTGAAACCCAATTTTGCTGAAGGACAAGATGGGGAACTCTGCTAAAAAGGTAGCAGTGTTAGAAATGCAGAATAGAAGAAACCTTGCCTGGTTGGGGTATATTTTTTATCGGACTAATTTTTTAAGAGATTTTTTTAAAAAAAGTAATTCTAATGGATTATGTTCTGAACTTCAGCTCTTAATTTCTGTAAAATTTGCATTTCAGTACACAAGGTGTGGTTTGGGATATCTGCATGAGTTTTCAAAGGAGGCCATTTCTAGCAAATGCTACAATAAGCCAAAGTGAGAGGACAGAACTATCACAAGCCACTTAGAGCTCTCAAAATAATTTTAAAAACAGTATGATGCTGCTATAACAACATCAGGTTTGCATGGCAAGGTTTTGGTAGGAGGGGGCTACTGGGGTGGCTTCTGTGAGAAGCTGCTAGAAGTTTCCCCTCTGTCCAATGAAGCCAATGGCAGCCAGCCGCAAGACAGACCCACCACTGGCCAAGGCCAAGCCCCTCAGCAATTGTAGTAGCACCTTGAGGATAACATAGTTAAGAAGGGGAAAAATTACTACTGTCAGAGAGAGAGGTGAGAATATGTGAGAGAAACAGCCCTGCAGACACCAAGGTCAGTGGAGAAGGAGGGGCAGGAGGTACTCCAGGCACTGGAGCTGAGATTCCCCTGCAGCCCACAGTGAGGCAGGCTCTCCCCCTGCAGCCTGTGGAAGTCCACAGGGAAGCAGAGATCCAGCTGCAGCCACAGAGTACCTCACACCAAAGCAGGAGGATGTACTCAAAGGAGGCTGTTGCCCTGTGGCAACTGGAGCAGGCTCCTGGCAGGATGTGTGAACCTGTGGAAAGAGGAGACCATACCATCCTGGAGTAGGTTTTCTGGCAGGACTTGTGACTCCTGCAGAGAAACCACATTGGAGCAGCCTGTTCCTCTAAAGGACTGCACCGTGTGGGAGGGACCCATGCTGGAGCAGGGGAAGAGTGTGAGGAGTTCTCCCACTGAGGAAGAACAAGTGCCAGAGATAATATGTGATGAACTGATCGCAACCTATCCTACTAGCTGTTTTCTGACTCAATTCAATAATTTATTTGCATTACAATGCTTTCCTAAAAGATTTATTTTAATATGAAGTTACATCTCTCTGCCAATTAATCATTTTGCCCTCCCCTCCCCCCCAAGTATGTTGCAACATGACTTCTTTTCCCAGTTTTCCTTAATCCTTCAGATCTCGGCTGACAGACTTCCAAATACACATTAAGTCACTAATCCAACTTCAGAAATTTATGTTGGCACATCCTTACTGCTTTATTTGTTTACCCAGGTTTTGGAAAGTTCATTCTGGAAATCTATTCTGGACAAAAAGTGCTCCTGGATAACAAGACAATCCTTACTGTGACTTAGAGCACACAGAAGTAAACTATTGAAATTATTTTTATTTTATGCTCTCTATATTCTTTGCCTTCTGTCCGGTTTCAAAGAATAACTAGATTAATAAAATTAGTGTTTTATTTGCCACTAGCTCAAATAAAATGAGAAAAATATAAAGAGGAAAAATATAATTTTTGCAACAAGACTATTTAGAGCGGGTTTTTTACACCTTACAAATGTACACAATAAAATAGATATCAGTCTATAAATTGTGTGTCTGGAAAATAACTAAATGTTTGGGAAACTACTTTGATTCAAGAACAAACTGAAAGTAAATATGAAGATCAAAAGGGTTCACCAAGTGGTATGTCTATTCAAGAAGATCAAAGAAAACAAAAGTACAAAATAATAAAATCTGATGGAGGTTATTGAAATAAAAAACAGGGCAAGTAGGACAGACCTAAAACAAATACCACCACCACCTTTCCATCCCCCACAAATAAACCCCCACAACCTACTAAAAATAGAAAGCAAGAGCCACATAACTTATAGCGTATTTATGAAATACATCAGTGAGCCATAACATATGACCTCACGAAAAAGAAATTACTTCAGCTTCAGAGCGTACGAAAGCCAAAAGAATGCATTGCTGTCTTCTCCTCAGCACACAAACAGATTGTCCCCTGAGGGTGGGACGGTTTATGAAAATCAAATACCTTCTGTGATTGCATGCTTTCTACTATAAGTCAAATAACTAAAAGACACAAACAGTTAAAATGAAGATTAGAACAATAATAGCTTGCTGTAACAAAAAAAACCCGAACCAGGAAACTAAGAAGCTTTGCTGACATAATAATCTATGTTGAACACTCCCTCATGTTCATTCATGGCTGGGCTTCGCGAACAAAGATTTGGGAAGGCTCTATCCACATTTGCTACAGGCACGCTGGTGGCTTATGAGGCCAATACGTGACAGACATATCCGATTGCAAAAGGCACAGCAGAAAGACTCCTTAGATGGTGTATTCTGCAATACACGGTTCTTTCTGTGCTGCCTTTTTTCCTCGAGAGTGATCCTGCGTGTGTTCTCAAAGGAGACAGCTGCGTTATAAATGGCGTGTCTCCAGGCCTCCCGATTTGAGGCCAGAGTAGACCAGTTAGCAAAGGCATATAGTGCTTTTGGAAAACTCCACAAAAGAGTATGGTGTAATAAACACTTGAATAAAAGCACCAAGATCAGTGTTTACAAAGCCATAGTGTTGTCGACTCTCTTATATGGTTCCGAATCACAGGTCATCTACCGCCACCACCTGCATCTCCTAGAACGCTTCCATCAACGCTGCCTCCGTACAATCCCAAACATCCACTGGTCAGACTATGTAACCAACACGTCTGTTCTGGAGCAGGCAGTCATCACAAGTATTGAGGCCATGCTGATGAGAACACAGCTGCGTTGGGCAGGCCATGTCTCCAGGATGAAGGACCACCGCCTCCCTAAGATCTTGCTTTATGGTGAACTTGCCACTGGCTGCTGCAAGAGAGGAGCCCCGAAGAAAAGATACAAGGACTCCCTGAAAGAACATCTCAGCCTTGGCCGTATTGATCACCATAACTCCCTCATGTACCCATCCCCCAAAACAACAAGCTCTGTACAAGTTAAGGAATGGAGATTTTTTTCAGTTTTCACATAGTTTAAAAAAAGGCAAACCCCACAGATTTTTGTAGGGAGAAGATATCAAGTATTCTATCAAAAACCATCAAGGCACCAAATCAAGAAGCCACATAAACAAAGCACCTTCTTTTACAAACCACAAGAACCGACTAGTTGGAATTATTAACTACTTGAAATTTAAGCTTTCCATTGTGCTACAAGAAACAAGAAAATCATGAATGAGCCCACATTAATACAACAAAACTACTGCAAGTTATCAGCAAGATATTGATAAGCATTAGCAGAAGCTTTTTGCTTCTAATTAGTAGTCATACACAAAATAATGGCATTTGTAATGAAAACCACTGTTCCCAATGTTGTCTTCAAATGCAAAGTTTCAGCAGCTTGAAAAGGCTTTCTATTGTTCCAAATTGTTTCCTTTTCACTAGAAATGGGACATGTTTTTTAAAAACACACTGAATGGCTAATGAAATGCGATAATCTGTGTTCTGGTTGCACTCCTTCAGTGCCATGCAAAAATACACATTTCCAAGTAGTCTTGAATTTATTAAAAATGCTCTGCACATAAAATAAATTTTAGATTAAACTGAACGTTGTTCTTGATCAGATAAATGATGTTACTAAAAATCCTCTTTTCACTATCATATAATAAAAAAAAGCAGCAGCTAAGTATTTAAAATTAGGTAAATTTGGTGGAAAAAAAGTAAATTTGACAGATTAACTCTTTAAACAATCAAAACACTTATGGGCCGGGGTAGGCTAATCTGGAAGTAGTTTGTGAGGTAGAATCTCTCTCCAAATGAGAGACACCAAGCAGAAACTCTTTGTTCCAGTATAACTCGCAGCAGCAATTTCAACTTTCAACTCAGTAGTTACTGCATTCATAGTAATTCTAGATTCAGATAGTTAGTAATACTCCAACAGAGAGACTCAAAGACAAGTAATAAGCACTCAGAGGGTGCAGATGGAGACATGGTGCCCCAACTCTTTGCTGGTCTGAGCAGTGATCGAAGAGAATTTGCCTGGCAACAGCCACACTCCCCTCTCCCCAATGGCACGCTGCGGAGGGGAAGTACTTTAGGAAAGAGAGGACAATAGTTTTATACAGAAGCAAAATGCCTGGCAGTAAAATTAAAAGGCACAAGACGGACATGAACAACCATGATGGTTTCATTAGCAATGCGATAGAAAATTCAGTCACTCCATCTCTGTGTTCTGCTCTTGTTGATCACTATCATTTCTACTTATATCCAATACTAGTATGGGTCCAACATCACACCAAGCCAGAGTGGAGTGAGCAGTGTTTGCCTTTAGAACTGTTAACTTGCAGCTGCTTAACCAACAGAAAAGAGCCTTCTGGGATTTTTAACTAATCATAATAATAATTTAAAAAAACTGCTAGAAATATGTTCCTTAGAAAATAAGCAAAGATCCTTTCTTTATCTTTTCCTCTTTCTGATATAGAGATGGGTAATTTTCATTTAGCTACATCTCATGCAATCAGGTATTCTGCACAATTTCAAGGCTGGCCACTGTGCATGCAATGTGATGACTTTCCAGCATGCATTTGCTTTCTAAAACATTGGCACTGAACAGTAGAACAATATTTAGACATGGACAGGAGAGCTCAAAGCTTTGCCACTACTTTTGATCTTGAAAAAAACCAAACATAGAATATTTCCTGGGGACTGAGGAAACCAAAGGTTAGTTGTTTTTCCACTTTAACTCCAGTTATCTTGTACTCCTCACTTGTCACTAATGTCTAGGAAGAGCATCCCACATTACAGACATTACTAATAAAAGGCCAATCAATAGGTGGTGAGACGCATTTGAAGTCCATTAAGCTTGAATAATATGTCAAACAAATGTCCCTCTTCATTGCCACATCATTAGCAACAGTATGAGTTCAAAGAATTCGTATTACCTGAAACCTGGAAGAGGGGAAAAAAAGGTACATACCATCATCATGATGGATTGCTGGATCTAGAGAGCAAAGGAGAGGAAAAGAGAAGATGCAACAACAACAATAAAAGGATTGTTATGACGACAATTTACTTCCAATATGAAATAATTTACTTCTATTTAAAAAGTAGCATTTAGGAAAGGGGTGTTTACTCTTTGGTTTTTGTTACTGATTAAACACCACACCTCTATGTCTCCTGAAGAAATTAAAAACAAATCATTCATTGTTTGTGGATAAATCTTTGAATTTGATTCAAAGCTTTTATCATCTTCAGTAGATTTTTCAAATAAACTCATCTTGGTTATAACTACAAGCAAAAAAGTCAGTATTTGTGAGTTAAGGTCTAGTAAGACATGGCAGTTCCAGTTTATTTCCAGATGAAAGATATCATAGAAACAACTAAAACCTAAGTTTTCTGTAAAGAATCTATAACTATCTCTTTCTTAGAATTGCCATACATGGGTTAGTATCATACTAGGTTAATATAGTCAGGGCAAGAGGAAAACTTACTGAAAGATTTTTTTATTGCAACACACAAATATTCCACAAATACATCAGGGCAATAGTGAAGGTAATACATATAACTTTAATACCATAACACAGCTAACTAATTTTGAGTCAGCCCCACTGACAATCCCACTGCATATCTTGCAGTATGGTTTTCTCAGACACAGCTTAAGGATAAATAAGTTTGGTACAGCAACAGATTAGCCAGCTGATAGGCCTTTGATTACCACAGAATTACAAGGAAAATTCAAATCTGCGGTTTCTGAGATCAGAAAAAGCTAACCTATTCTTTTGTAATTCGTGCACACCTTCGTGGTACATTTGCGCCAACACCGTTGAGCCTCTCAAACAGCATTAAATGTCCCATATTTAACATTTTTTGGTTTCATTTCTCTGTGAGAGGGTACAATTTCTTCTGTCTACTTTCTATTTTGCTCCTATATAACGGGACTTCCACACTGTGCACTGAACACTGCAGACAGTTCTGTGTGACCCAGATTTTTCTCAGAGTAACTTGTGAGAATCTTCAAATATATTCATATGACCCTTTCCCAACTACTCAGACTAAAATTAGACAATACTGAAGTATATGTATTAATTCCACATCTATGTACTGTTGAGATCACAGTTTCTTGACATGGCTGAATCAAGAGATGCTCACGAAACACTCAGTATTAATCATGAAACACTTCAATAGTGCTTTAAAAAAGTACACAGAAAAGACAATTTTGGCTTATTATTTATACTTGTGTAAAACATTCTGAAGATGGTAGTGACAGTTCTCAGAGAAACTAAGTTCTTGAATTGCAAAATGGCCCTTTCCAAATTGTACCTGACCTTGTTATGCATCATCTGATGTAAAACAGAAAATTAAGACGAAATACAGTAACACAAACACAGCACATCAATACAGGTGACTGCACTTCAGAGAATGTATCATGCACATTATGGCTGAACAGCTCATACAGGGCAAAGGAGGACAAGTACAGGAGGAAATTATTGCACTGTTTCTATAGAAAGTATGTTATTACAGTGGGAAAAAGCAGCAATATAATCAACTCCTTTCTTTTTTCAGACCCTGGTTAAGGGAAGAAAATAACATCCTTCAAAACAGTCTTGAATATCAACTGTTATGCAGCCATTATATTATTTCATCTGAGAGATGAAGGAAAAATAATTTAAAATTTTCTGATTAAAGGTCACAGCCTGTTCTACAGTCTGAACAAAGCACTTACCATCTATTTATTTTGCAAAAGAAAACATCGTTATTTTAATTAAATCTTCTTGCTTTGAAAGAAAAAATAAAACAATCTCTTCTGCTCAGTTACTCTACTGACTGAGTGGAGGGCACCACTTTCTGCATTTCACTTGGTCACAGCTCTACAGAGCTTTAATGGACACAGGCAGTTAAAATATCTGCTGAAAGAAAGTTGACCCTTCTAATCCAGACTTTTCTATAGGGCTTTTAAGTACGGTATCTAGGCAGGTGATGATGGTGCCCTTTTGGAGCCTATGAAGCTGTCCTTTCTTTGTGCACTAACAGAGCAGAACACACCTCTTAGCCCATTATATTCTGTTAACAAAAAAAAAAAAAAAGTACAGAAAACAGACACTGTGCCAAAGTCCTGAGGTGACTGAAGAACCAAAATACTAGTGATCTTACTGGTGGTATAAGCTTCTCTCCCATTGCTGAAAACTCAGCATTCCAGCTATATCAACTCCCCTAAATCCTTATTCAGCAGTGAAACATTTTGAAAAGTATTTCTTGGCATCTTGCCCTTGAGCAGAAGAAAATTTGCATTTTTACAGCATTTCTGACTGTCAGCACTAAAACATTCTAATGGGTTTTGCAGCTGTGGGGAGAATTGAGAGATGGTCAGCGGATTCCTATGGCAGACTGCTGGGAGCCAAGCGCCTGAGGGTGCTGAGGCAGGAGAAACCAGCTGACCTGACCAGTCTTCACACTCCACAGAAAATTCAAACAACACCTTTCACTTCCAATGACTGTACCAAAACAAAGGCCTTTCCTGATCCATGAGCTCTATGAAGCAGGGAACGTTAAAATCCTTATTTTTTTTGCTTGATCTTAACAAAATAAGCAGCTTCTTGTAAGAACCCGTTAAAGAGCAAAAGTATAGCTGATTGCAACCTCAACTCCCATACACTGTACCTAGTGTATGGGTTTTAAGTCAGGGATCACAGTAAATACTGCAAGCAAGAGCAAAATTAGAGAAACACCAGCTCCCAGGTTTCTACCTGGGGACGGGGACAGCAGTGTGGCTGACTTAAAGAACATTACCTCGATGTACAAGCAAGGGGCAGAGTGAGAGGTAGCAGTAACATCAAGAACCAGTCAGCACATGCAGTGTCTCTAGAACAGAGCTTAAGGCTGAAGGCTGAGGTGTCTGGCAGAAGGGGACTGCAATACCAGGAGCTGCTGTTCATCAGGTGAGTCATTCAGCATTTGGTTGCCCAGTTTCAAAGGGTGAATTAAGTTCAGGAATCCAAGTCCAAGTAAGGGGTTAAGGGCACTTTCCTCTGCTAAAAGCAGAATAGCACTCCTTCTCCACAGTGTCTCTTGATTAAACACTAACCCAACATATTTCCCCCCAAAAGACATCCCTCGGCCAACCCAAGAAGAGCCTCCCTTGCTGTTTCAGTACATCTGATTAAAGCCTACTAATTGCTCTCAAAAAAAAAAAGTAATCCTTCTCTTGAGTAGAACAGCTTATGTATTTTGATTTCAAGTGTAATAAAACTGGGATCACACAAGCATATTCACTAAATTACCGATCTTATGACACAGCCTTCTAGTACTTACACCAAAACTAATTAGCTGAATTCTTATCCTAACCAATACTTAAAAATTGCGGATTCGCTTGATATTTGCAGCACTGTGGCCAACTCATTTATCCTCGAGACACTGTCTCCAAATATAGACTCAAGATGGTTCATCTAGGCAGGAAACACGCATGTGTGTGGGAGGGAATCTGAAAACCTTCCAAGGAATGGAGTTTATGCCACTTCCTAAACCACTGGGGGATAGGGGAAGACCACAAAAAGGCCTGTCAGGAAAAGCCCAAGGGAAGAGTAATTCTTTTGTCAGAATCTCACCAAGCCAGACCCAAGTGACCAGGTAAGGAAAGAGAGAAGGAAAACAAGTTATAGATGTCTGTCAAGGGGAAGGAAAAGAAATTTTAAAAGCTGTAAAAATAAGAAAGCAATGAGGAAACATCTTTATTGCATGACAAAATTTAATCAGCGTGTAAGCCAAGAGAAAACTAAATCCACACAAGCAGTTCACATGAACTACTTCAAGTCAGAGTCTGTAGATAATGTAATAACAATTTAACACACCACCATCCATTATTCAAAACATCCACTCTCACAATGAAAGTTCTTGAAATCTAGCTTACTTCTCAGATTTGAAGTTGAGAGTAATGGTATCCCCCACATTAGGGCCTGCCAGTATCCTGTCTGTGTGACACAGTCACAGTGCCTCTGTCATTTTCCTGCCATCAAGGTGTTACATCACTCACTGCTTGAAAAAATGATAACCTCACCCTTGTAAAGAGGAGATCTGTCTACATTATCACATTGTAGACAGCTAGATGCTACATTGAAGGGTGAAATACAAGAACATGAGGATCCTGAGGATCCAAGGTCAATTAAAATGAAGAAAGACAAGGTACATATTGCAAAGTTTCCACTAGAAAAAAAAAAAGCAAACAAAAAACTAAAAGTGTGACCCGATTCTGTTGAATTTAGAATAAGAAATTTATCTGCCATTGCTATTTATTATCTAGAATGCCATATATACTATTAACCAAGAGGTACTACAACATTTAGTTTTCTCTGTTCACTACTATACTGTAATTGAAGATCTCCAGGATATGCTTATCAAAAAACCACACAATTGTGCTTTCTGCATCTTTCAAAAGCTTATGCTTAACCTCTAGACATGAAAGGACAAGGACACCATCAGAACAGAAAGTTTTTTTAAACCCCAATTTTACTTACCAAAAGTACTATGTTATTCCTCCCACTTTCTCCTTAGTTTTGAGAAAGGCACAGAAAATTTTGTTTTTATTGAATTGCTTTTTGCCTGTTGTATTTCTATCCCCTCACCAGGAAGATGTAAAGGTTGGGCTAGTTTTTATTTCTATTCTTCTAAATATCTCCAATGCAGTTCGATGCCACAGTTCTACTATATTCTCAATTTATACACACACACAAAAAAATCCTACTGAGTTTGTTTTCTTAACATCTTATTTGTTTATACATTCTTAATTCTGGGTTGATGTTTTTAAGATTCACTATCTATAAATGTTAGAAAAAGCTCTCCAAATACAGTAGTACACAACAGTTTGCTTCATATCAAGTGCCTGTTTCTTGACAGTCACTCCAGGTAATATACCTAAATGGCAGCTGGAGAAGGTCTGCCCCCAGCCTGTAGCAGGCAGTTTCCTTTCTAACAGAGATGAGGACAGTAAGGCACACACAGCTCAGACAATGCTGCCGTCTTTAGGTGAAGCCATTTTTTGCCCCTGTCATGCATAGGGAAATCCAGATGCCGTTCTTGGTGTTAACGTTGCCTTTTTAAATTTAAATCTGCAATTTTCCCACTTATGTTTTATGGCATGCACACTTCAGGGAATACCCTGAATATTCATCAGGTCAGGAATCAGAAGGTGAGACTTCCCAACACAACAGTAAGTGCTCACTAGGTACCTGTTTGGCCACTGAAAAGAATCTCAGTCCTTTCTTTTGTTTGTACCATATTTAAGTCTTGAGTAAATACCATTACCACGATTTTCAAATTATGTAAAATTCAACAGCTGAGCTATTCAGTTAGTCCCGTACAAAGCTGTGTAGCAGTCACACAAGCCCCATGTCAGCTGTTATGTCTATTCAGCTCTTTTGAGCAGCAACCCATTCACTGTTCACCCATCTGTAAAACACACTAAAATACCCTAACATATCAACTTTAATGAGCCTCTCAAAAGAGCAACAAATACTGTATAAATAGCCACTTGCTGCCATATATATTAATTAGATAGCCAGATGTTTTTTATTTCTACAGCTTGTGAACACGAAAATTCATACAAAAGCATTTTCTAAGGCTTAGATATGGCAAATTATTACAGGGACAATTAGACCTTTTTTTTTTAAATGACAAAATATATGTTGTCTTTTTATTTCCTGCCACACAATCCTGATCTTCTTATACGAACACTTTATAACTGTAAAGAGTAACATTAATTGGGTCTGAATAATTATATATCAATACACAGTAAGTGGGAATATGATTGCTACCCTCTTTTCTCTTGGCCCATGCATCTTTCTAAAAGGCCCTGATTATCTTGGTATGACTTTGGATGAATAAATGTGTTAGCTTATGGTTGTAGAAACCAGTCAAGAATGAAACTATCATTTTTTCCTCACAAATAAACATGCTTTTATGGTGTTAACAATAATATAATGAGAATCTTCAAAGTAAGAGCTCTCTTACCCAGAATAGGAACAAAATTATATTCTATGATGTTGACACTTACACAATCCAACAATCCCATGAAATAAAATTAAATTGCAACTTTTCATTTCATTTTAAAAATTTCATATCAATTCAAGAAATTTGATTTTGTTTCATTTTCTTTCATTTCTTTTTCTCCTTCCTGCCCAGCAAGAACTAAGAAAACGGCTTTGCAAAACAATGAGGGGACATTCAAGGTAAAAACTTTAGTCAGCAACTATTTGAAATCACCACTGCAAATTCAGCAGATATAGTCAAGGTAAGAATGGTAATAAAAACCTACAGATGAAAAGAATAAAGTACTTAAAGTATCTATTCCCAAAGGGCATTACCAGCACTCAAATTACAGAGGCAAAATTCTTTGGAAATGTTCCAGGATACCTTAGGAGCACTAAGGTAGGTTTAACTATTTTATGTTTGGTTTAGGTATCTCTTTGTATTTCTGTTTTGTTGTTGTTTGTTTAACTTTGGTTTTGGTTTGTGGGATGTGCGGGTTTGTTTTGGTTTTTTTTTTTTTGAATGGTAATTAAGTTAGGTCCATACAGAATTTTATCTGATTAAAATTGCATCTGTTAAAACTTGTGGCACCCAAGTTAAAATCTGGGGAGGCAGGAGGGGGAAGGAAAGCTGATGGGTAAATTCTGGCCAAGATGAAGAAAGTGATAGGACCTCTTTCCCTAACAGGCATAAGTTATGTAGCTTGATAAAGCAGTATTTATATTTGTACTAAAAGAATGATTTAGTCTGATGCAATTAGAGTAAAAAAAACACCCCCTCCAAAAAACAAACAAACAAACAAACAAAAAACCCCAAACCACCTCCATAAAAACCTCACACCAATTTTGAACAGAATAAAAAAACTCCATGTTTTCAGATCTTAGCCAAAAGCATTAACTGAGTTATTGGTAATGACCCTGTGGAATATATTTTAATACAAAATCCTGACTCTCAAAAAAAAACCCTGAAAACATCAAAAATCCTAAAATATTAGAAGTATATTTCTATCTAGAAATTCTACCATGTGCATGTGGCCAGAGCAGTACCTTTGACACAGAATCACTTGGCTGCTTATCCTAAGTATTTGTGTAACTCTTCGGAAGAACAACTTAGAGCACTTCACTGTTTTCTCCTCTCTAGTCAATCCTGAAGAACTCTTTTCACATGCAAACGAATGTGTCACTAGGAAAAAGAATAGTTTGTCTGATGTCATGCAGAGGTTACATCCCTACTGCTTCCCCATATCATTCCCCAAAGCTGGTGGAGTGATGGACTGGCTCCAGGTTGTGGCAGCCTGTCTTTGCCCAAAGCTGAATGTGTTTAGGATATCTTTGAGGTATCTCACATTCGTCTATAAAACACACTAGATGGGTCAGCTCTTGGAGACTGTCACCATCCCAATGGCACTGGCTGCATGCTTGACAAGACACTTCTATTAGTCCAGAACTTCAGCCCTCATTGCCCAAAAAATATCACCCCTTGTGTCCTCCAGTGCCTTTACTGAATGCTAAGTCTGTCTACTCTCCACCATCAACTCCAATGAACTGCAAAAAAAAAGGACTGCCAAACTGATTCAAGTGACCCAAAACTGAGTGAAAAAAAAGGACTAGTATTTTTGACAGCATTTGAACAAAAAACAAAGGGCAGCTGCCCTCCTCATGCTGGTGATACATTCATTCTTTCTTTAAAGTTTTGTGATTAGCTATGAAGCTTACATGTATTCCATATTTTGCTAAACTACTAGTAAAACTGCATTTTTTTCCAATACTCAGTCAGTAGAAGCAGAGTTCTAAAAATTTTTATTATTCAAGTCTAGTCAGGAACTATTTCACAAATGACAACAACGAAAAACCCTTTTAAAGAAATATTTTGACAGATCAACAAAGATCAAATAACTATGTATCCGCCAAATCGACAAAAGATATCAAATATAATCTGTGGTCATACGTATGAGTATAACATGTTTGTTCCAAGCAGATCTAGAAAAACAGTAAAGAGTCAAAGCCAACACTTCTAATGTGCCATTAAATATCCATCAAAAGTTTAGTCTGAGGCAAGATTAATCCTCCCCCTCATATGAGAAGGCATGCAAATCCCTGATGGCTCTTAGAAGAGTTATTTCAACACTTGGAAAGAAATCGATCTAAACCTACCAAATCATGATGCTGTCAGTCATGAAAACTCCCTTTGAGCTGTATAATAATTTTGCAATAACCTTATTTGGAAAGGACTACTCATTAAATAGAGAATACATGACAGATAAGACACAGCATCTGGCATGTGCCAAGTCTGGTATTTGCTCGTTATTTTTCTGTTTTCCGGTCAGGTTGTCAAGAAGTCAACTGATTATGGAAAAAAAGCCTAAAACAAAACATGAAAAAATAATAACGGTAATCAAATGGTTCTCTAGTGCATTATTTCCTCTTGGTCAAGACAACTGGATGTGAGTAATTTGAATAAAGGAAACAAACTCATACTTTCCTGATTAACAAAGGTCATTCACATTCAGCTGCCCAACACACAAGAGTACTTGTAGACAGTGATACTCTGACTAACTAGAGACTTGGACATATGGAGACCATATGAGAGACCATAGAGAAGTGCCTCTGGCTTCACCTAAATTTCACGCATGTATTAATAAGAGGAAAATAAACCAGGAAGAAAATCTTCAGAATGACAAAGAAAAACCCAAACATTTCACCAAAATACGTCTTCTTGTACATGTACAAAGCCTTTGGAAAAAACAGCTCTACACACCTCAACCATCAGTTCTCCCTCATGCCTCCCAGCAGGGCATTAACACCAAGAACCCCTGCTGCCTGACTGTAACCTCGGAGCTACAATAGCAAAGTGAGCTGCATGTGGCTGAAATAGGTAGTCAGCTCAAGCTCACCTGGCAAACAGGACCAACAGCTCTGCATGATGCTTTAGGCTTCAGCAGGTACCACAACTGCTTTCTCTTAACTGTGGCACCGCCCTGGTGCTTGGAAAGGCAAACTCAGCCACGTACTCAGCAGGTCACCAAAGGTAGCATCGAGCACGTTGCGCTTGCACTCTTGAGGAGTATCAAATCGTGCCACCAGAGAGGACACTCACAGTACCATAGTAGGACTAGACACAGAACTCAACATATCTAATGTAATCTGACAGGATAATGAGCATCTTTTTCACATACTGCTCTGATGGGGGAGAAGCAACTAAAAATAAATTGTGTCACTGGAACAGGTGCTTGGTAGGAGCTGATGCAAAGTCAGCCCTGGCTGAAGGAACAAGTCACCCTGAAACGGAGTATGAATTCAGATAGGTTCTACTAAAATTTTTAGCTATTTTAAATGGCTTCCCGACAAAGGAAAGGAAGAACGATTTATCAGGGAGCTTTATTAAGTTGGATTGCTGTTCTCACCAGGCAGAATAAAAACCTCCCCGAAATGTCACAAATCTGTCTTCAAGATCTTGAGAATGACCAGCAATTTTAGATTTAATAACCCTTTCTAGTATAGGCTTACAATCCGGTATAGAAAATTACCTCAGAAATCTTATGAATCCTGCTTGGATGAAGTCATTTCAGTTTTCTGAATATGTTAAATTGAAAAGAGAAAAGAACACATTAAGTCGAAACAGGAGAAGGGAGAGAAGACATTAAAAAAAAAAAGAGAAAAGAAAAAGTTTTAATCATAGAGAAGCTCCAGCAAACTACACAGGAGAAAGATACTCTAACACATGAATTGCTCCTTTGTCCCACCTGCACTTCTTAGGAACCTTAAAGTAATTGGAATTTGACTGTTAGCTTGGAACATTTTCTCTGATGTGAGTTCATAAATTCTAAGTCATAAAAGGAGAAACAAACACATATCTAAAAAGATAACTTTCGAGAACATGAAATATGTTAATCTCTGTACTACATCCTAAACAATACTTAGCATAACAGGAAAAGCTGCCTTAAGGAGACTCTAAAGCCCTCTGTCCTAAATGTCAGAGAAAATAATTAACTGAACAAAGAATGGGAGAAAAAGAATCATTTGTGTATTTGAACAAAATAAGTAGAAGCCCAGACCTATTCCATACGATGTAATTAATAATGAACTATCTACTGGGAGTAATGCAGACAGAACAAGATCTAAACATTTTTTTAACTCTTGAAGATATTCTTTAGAGCTGAAAGTAAAAGGAAAAAAAAACTCCTTTCTTTGAGTCAGGGCAGAAACAGAGGAAAAAATTGTACTCTGTACAGGTACTGAGGAACTCTTAATACATACCTTTTCCATTGAAATGAATTTTTAAAAAAATGAAAAATTAAAGGTAGGATAGGTAGAACTTCCTCTTGTGCAAGTTTGTTGAATTAGTGATTTCCCTCCATAGTCTGGGATGTTGAATGACTTTGCAGGAGGTACACCAGGTCTTTGCAGTGTCCAGCCTAGAAACTTCAATTGAAACTGTATTCCCTCTTTTGATGCAAAAATAAAAATGACTGCAAATAGAGATCATCTAAAAAACTAAGTGGTTTTACAGTTCATTCTCTATGTCACCCCAAACCAAGGGCGAAAACAGTCACCACAGAATTGTTAAGGTTGGAAAAGACCTTAAGATCAGAAAGTCCCACCATTAACCCAGCACCACCATGTTCATCACTAAACCAAGTCTCTGAGTGCCTCCAGGGATGGTGATTCTACCACTTTCCTGGGCACCTTGTTTCAATGCTTGATAACCCTTTCAGTGAGGAAATTTTTCCTTATATCCCACCTGAACCTCCCCTGGCACAACTTGAGGCCATTTCCTCTAATTCTGTCCCTTGTTACCTGGGAGAAGAGACTGACCCCCACCTGGCTACAACCTTTTTCAGGTGCTTATAGACAGTGATGAGGTTTCCCTTGAGCCTCCTTTTCTTCAGGCTAAACAACCCCAGCTCCCTCAGCTGCTCAAGTCAATAAGACTTGGGCTCCAGACCCTTCACCAGCTCCTGTGCCCTTCTCTGGACATGCTCCAGCACATCAATGTCCTTCTCATAGTGAGATGTGGCCTCACCAGTGCTGAGTAGAGAGGGACACCCTGATCTGCCCTGATCCTGCTGGCCACACTATTGCTGGTACAAACCAGGATGTCATTGGCCTTCTTGGCCACCTGGGCACACTGCTGGCTCATGTTCATAGAATCATAGAATCAATTGGGTTGGAAAAGACCTCCGAGATCATCGAGTCCAACCCTTGGTCCAAATCCAGTCCATTTACTAGATCATGGCACTCAGTGCCACGTCCAATCTGCGTTTAAAAATCTCCAGGGATGGTGAATCCACCACCTCTCTGGGCAGCCCATTCCAATGCCTGATTACTCTCTCTGTAAAGAATTTTCTCCTGATATCCAACTTAAATTTCCCCTGGCGGAGCTTAAGCCCGTGCCCCCTTGTCCTATTGCTGAGTGCCTGAGAGAAGAGACCAACCCCCACCTGGCTAGAACTTCCCTTCAGGTAGTTATAGACGGTGATGAGGTCACCTCTGAGCCTCCTCTTCTCCAGGCTAAACAACCCCAGCTCCCTCAGCCTCTCCTCATAGGACTTATGCTCCAGTCCCTTCACCAGCCTTGTTGCTCTTCTCTGGACCCACTCCAGCACCTCAATATCCTTCCTGAACTGAGGGGCCCAGAACTGAACACAATACTCAAGGTGTGGCCTCACCAACGCAGAGTACAGGGGAAGGATCACTTCCCTGCTCCTGCTGGCCACACTATTTTTGATACAGGACAAGATCCCATTGACCTTCTTGGCCACCTGGGCACACTGTTGGCTCATGTTGAGCTTCCTGTCAATTAGTACCCCCAGGTCCCTTTCTGCCTGGCTGCTCTCCAGCCACTCTGTGCCCAGCCTGTAGCGCTGCATGGGGTTGTTGTGGCCAAAGTGCAGCACCCGGCACTTGGCTTTATTGAACTTCATCCCATTGGAATCAGCCCATCTCTCCAGCCTGTCCAGATCCCTCTGCAGAGCCCTCCTGCCTTCCAGCAGGTCGACACTCCCTCCCAATTTAGTGTCATCAGCAAATTTGCTGATGATACACTCAATCCCCTCATCTAAATCATCAATAAAGATGTTAAACAGGACTGGGCCCAACACTGATCCCTGGGGAACACCACTAGTGACCGGCCGCCAGCTGGATGCAGCTCCATTCACCAGCACTCTCTGGGCCCGACCCTCCAGCCAGCTCCTAATCCAGGAGAGGGTACACTTGTCCAAGCCATGGGCTACCAGCTTTTCCAGCAGTATATTATGGGAGACAGTGTCAAAGGCCTTGCTGAAGTCTAGATAGACCACATCCACAGCCTTCCCCTCATCCACCAGGCGGGTCACCTGATCGTAAAAAGAGATCAGGTTGGTCAGACAGGACCTGCCCCTCCTAAACCCATGCTGGCTGGGTCTAATCCCTTGTCCATCCTGAAGGTGCTGTGTGATTGCACTCAGGATGATCTGCTCCATAACCCTGCCAGGCACCGAGGTCAGGCTGACAGGCCTGTAGTTGCCAGGGTCCTGCTTGCAGCCTTTTTTGTGGATTGGGGTGACATTCACCAACTCCAATCATCTGGGACCTTCCCAGAGAGCCAGGACTGTTGGAAGATGATGGAGAGCGGTTTGGCAAGCTCTTCTGCCAGCTCCCTCATCACCCTGGGATGGATCCCGTCTGGTCCCATAGACTTGTTGGGATCCAGCTGGCTCAGTAAGTCGCTAACTACATCCTCCTGGAATACAGGAGGGCTATTCGGGTCTCTGTCTCTGTCTATCTGCTCCAGAGGTGTCTATCAGCTGCTGTTGACCAGCACTCACAGGTTCTTTCCATCAGGTGGCTTTCCAGCCACTTTTCCGCAAGCCTGTAGTGCACCGCATGGGGTTGTTGTGACCCCACTGCAGGACCCAGCACTCAGTCTTGTTGAACCTCATACCACTGGCCTTGGCCCATCAATCCAGCCTATCCAGTTTCCTCTGCAGAATCTTCCTACTCTCCAGCAGATCAACACTCCCACCCAACTTGGTGTTGACTGAAGGTACACTCAATCCCCTTGTCCATCATGTTGACAGAAGGCATTTTGGTGCCAAGTGGAATAGTTGTTTTGTAAATAGAAATCTTCAGTTGCTCTTTAACAGGCTTGTTTTCAAAATCTGAGCATCTTGTTCTGTTTAGACATTTAACTATTATGCCTGTCATAGTTTGTTTATTAAATAGAAATCAGTCAATATAAACCTTGCTATGTTCAGAACCCACGCAGCGCAGAGAAAATCTCCCCCACAATAAGCCTGGGGCAAAACACTTCCAAGGTAAATGAATGTAAGCATGTGCTGCAGTGCGCTTATTTAATACTGCTGCAAAACCCTACTTGGGGAAATAGAAGAAAGTAGTTGAAAGAATGATTTATAAAGTAACATAAAAAAAATCAATTATGGGCTCCAATTGTGGGGCCTCTTTCACAACTGATGAATAACCATCTAATGAAATTGTCAGCAATGCATGCAACACATAGTAATTGTTCAATATAAACAATTATTGTATAGAACTAGATTTAATCTCTGGAAGTCGACATTGCAAGGTATTGTTTTATTCTAAAGCTTAGCATTTCAACAGGAAAATTCAGCATCTCTTCAGGACACCTAAATTATAGAGGATAAAAATCCTTATCCAAAACAATCCAAACAATATCTAAAGGAAACATAAACACTCCTCAAGCATCATCACCTCCTTGTTATAGTGCAGAATTGGTCAAAGCCTCCCTACAATCACAAAATGAACTCAATAGGCTTTGCCTCTCCTGTCCTACAGAACAGCAAATTCCTCCAACATAAATCCAAACACAAAAGAACAAGAGCCTTTGTTATGTATTACTCTGAGAAGAGAAATGATCAAAATATTGTCACTGGAACAAAATGCAAGACAGAATCTTCCTTGAAAACACACATACAGAGAAAACAAGAAAAATCCTTCCAATTATCATCAGAGGAAGGCAAATTGAAAAAAAAATTATACTAAAACAACAGTTTTAGTGCACACTAAGCTTGGGAAGTACAGAAAATAGCTGCCACTGCTTCCTTTCCCACCTTTTTCTGTGGTCCCCCTCAAGAGACAGGGCCAAACCCACAGCCAGAGACAGGAGCTATGCCAGCTGCTACAACTGCTTCAGTGGATATTGGAAAAGCTAGTGAGACAAGGATAATTAAGGGCATGTGCAAGCTCTACAGGAACCCTAGCATGACTATCAGCAGCAACAACCAGAAGAGGCTCAAGCTGAGGCTTGAAGAGCTCAAATTACTGCTAATAAATCAAAATGACCTTGGTTCAAAGAGTTTGAAAAAACAGAGACTCTCTCTTAATAGTTGTAATTTCTTGTTTCCCAAATTGCCATTTCTAGAGTTTACTGTCCAATTCCAACAAAGCCAAGTAAGTCTTGACTGATGTTAGGCCAGAGGCTAGCCAAGATTTATTCACAATAGATCAGTCATTAAAATGTACTATTTTCAAATTACAATAATCTAATTTTATAGATTCAGTGTCTAATGGACCCACAGCGAGACAGGCAAAATTCCCAGACTGCTAAGCATATCCTCTTAACCAGTCTCATTCAGCAGGGCTGCCTAACAACATTAATGTGGATGTCTTAGGAGAATTATTTCCATCACATATCAAGCACAAACTGCAAAACCTCAACTTTTCTCAGTCATTACTACTTTTTTTATTTCTTAAATGTCAATCAGTTGACATTACTTTTAATAGGATGGGTCAAAAATAATGTTTTAAGTCCAGCATTCTGAAATAAAATTTTGTGGAACAAAGCCAAGAGTTTACAGCACACTCTGAAGTGAAAAGCTGCCACTTAGCAGACGTGATCCTATCGTAAAAAAATAAAATAAAAAGTCTCATTTCAGTCAGCCAACCTCTCCACATACAATTCACAGCATGAAGGGTATATGGGAAAGTGCAAATAAGTAAAAACAGCCTTATTTCATCTAAACCAGTGCAATTTTCAGACAGTACAGTTCAAGCTTCAGAAGTGAAATGAGGATCTGAATTTGTCTGCCTGATAAATTTTAAATACCTTCCCCTGTCTCTTTATTTGAATTGCACTGTATGTGTCAGTAGAAGACACAGTAATTTTTACAGTGGTGCTTGGTAATTAATCTGATAATTACGTTTATTTGCTCTACTATTAGCCCTCCATTATTAGGAAAGGGTTGTAAATTCTTTTAATTTACCTATTTGTATTTTCAGATTACAACATGCAAAGCAGGCTAAAAAAAAAGTTTCTGCACCTACATGTCAAAAGATAAAAAAATCTATTTCAATAATTTCTTAGTTACATCTCAAATATTCAAGCTTCTGTTGTATATTTGACTCAATAGTATTGAATATCAAGTTCCTCTTCCTGCGTAACAAACAAAATGGGAAACAGCAGCCTCCAACAATCTGGCTCCACATTGTGGCAGTCACAAATGACCTCTAAGACAAGATGCTTTTCAGTTCTCAATCACAGACTGAGTTTTTCAGCAAACAGCCCAAAGACTGCAAATCACAATCCATAATTTTACTCTCAAATACATTTCCATTTTTTAAAAAAGTGCTATTTCTTAAGCACTCTTTTAGATGGGTAGCATCAATCCCTTCAGCAATCAGAGAAGACATGCAAAAAAGCCTGCTTTTCCACTCCCTGACTTGTCTTTGTTAGAAAGACCACAATAGAAATAATTACGTCAATAAAGAGTAAGGTCATTTTGGGAATATATGCAGTAGGTATTCCTCCTGTAATAAGAGTTTTACAGAGGAGGAACCTCACATTGAATTACAATAAGTAGATCAGAAAGGCCGTATTAGGATTCATGAACAATACAATCACAACAACAAAAAAAAGATGTAAGCTTTACTGAAAAATGCCACATACAACATACCTCAGTGATTCCTCCCTCAGGCTATAAAAAGCTCTAGACTCTAAAAATGTCTTCCTCTTACTTCTTCTTTCTCTCTCTTAAAAATTCTCACTATTTTTTAACACTAACTCCAAAAATTTCTAGTTAAAGAACTATTTCAGGTGTATTTTCCTTTAAAATAAAAAGACCAAATGAAATTTTCTGAAGACAAAAGTCTTTAACAAACTATCAGTGAAGTTCTTCTCAAATCCACAGCATCATTTCCTATCCATCTTCTTCACAAATTCTGTAATTTAAAACCAAAAAAGAATTCTAGGATCATATATGTAAACTTGTATTTGACAAACATTTCATCAATGACAACAAAAAAAAAAGAGAACCATCTATTACCATTCTGTCTCAGCACATCCTGCTAATGTAAGCACCTCTTGCTGAATTTCAGTGAAAATACTCACACAGCAGAAATATAAGAATTCAATAACTCTTGTCTTACTTATTAAAAGTGCTTACCCCAAGTACTAAATATATGCCATTGGCAGCAACTGATTTGCAGCACTTCACTTAAGTCTGCAATGTATTTAACACATAAAGGACTCCAGTTTCATCATGTAGAGAAGGATTTAATGTTAGCAGGTAGCAGCTGCCAGCACTTGGATACTGTTATTAGAAATGGTTTAGGCAGTTTATACACACAGCACTTATATGCCTTCTGGTTCAGGCATTAATAGCTAGATCATACACTTGAAACACTCTGTGAAAGGCACCTTAAAATAGAGCTGGGGTCTGAGATCACTTTTATCCCTGTAAATGCAGAGCAGTTTAATTGACTCTTATGTTTAAAGTCTGAATATGCTGAATTTAGTCCCAGGCTTCTCTAACACAGTCCAGGAGAGGACAAGACTGACACACGTGAACCAATAGAAAAACTGAGCAAAGGCAAATAGACTTTAGAAAGGCACTTTGCTATAACTCATACAAAGAGACAAAACCAGTTAATCTCACACATGGAAAAAAATAATCTCCTGGTTTTCCATAGCACTGTACATCACTGCTACTCTGAATTTTTTTCCCTTTGAAGAATACAAAGTGAAGAAGGTGAAGTCCTTCCTTGGCTAGGTTTATGCAGCTGCCCAGAACAAAATGGGAGCCATTAATTGATGCAACTAAGAGGAAAACATGGTGCAGTAGTTTCTGTGTGTGCTGAAGTCGTGTGCAGTACACCGAAGTCAACGAGCAGAAAGACTTTCCCCTCATCTGACCTAGTTCTGTCAAAGATTCACACATGGAGATGGTGGGTGTAGAGGTGACACATGAAGTATCTTTAAAAATTTTGGAAGGCAAAATTTTGGAAGGCACAGTGAAGAGCACCTAAGACCTTGATGGAGAAAGGGAAGCTGGCTGAACACTAGAAGATTCAGAGAAGATATCAGAAGGCTGCCTAGACCTCTAGGCATACAAGGAAGTGAACAAAAACAAACCTAAAAACAATCCTGGAAAAAAGTGCCAGAAGGATGGTTAGTTTCAGGACAAAGTTACCTGATGCTGCAAGTATATCCTATTTGAATAGAGCTACATATTTAAAGAATCTTTTTTTTTTCTTAAGCAGCATGTAAAAAACGCTGTAAAAAACTTATAATTGCAAAAACATAATCAAATTTTCTGGGTTCTGAATTAGTGTTGTCTGCAGTGTCACAGATGCAGCATAGAAAGGCACTGTCCTGAAAGAGTTTTCACACAAAATCAACAAAGAATAGCAGAAATAAGGATCAAAGGCTCAAAGGAACATTACTTTTTTGTTAAATTATTCTAAAACACATATCTCAATTATCTTTTACTTGCTGTACACCCAACCAGTGGTAGCTGGGTAAATTCTGCACAAACAGTGGAACAGGTTGCCCAGAAAGGCTGTGGAGTCCATCCCTGGAGCTACACAAAGCCTGACTGTGCACGTTCCTGAGCAACTTGGTGTAGCCAACTCTGTTCTGAGCAGGGTCCCAGACTGCAGGATGCCCAGAGGCCCCCTTCCCACTCCAGCAATTCCCTGATCAGAGTAGAATGGATTTCTGAGAAGTTATTTAAAAATTACTGGGTTTCCACAAAGTGGATCAGAGAGGGTACTTTATATAAAAGCTAAAGTCTTCAAAAAAACCCAAACAGAATACAACTGGGAATGAAACCTACAAATAATTGGTAAATCAGCTTTTTGGTGGACAGAAGACAATTTTGGACAATATCATCTAGGAAAAGCACCAGTCATCACTAATGAACAGATTCATGGAGGAAGCTGACAGTGAAGAGCAGCAAAATGAGATTTACAGTCTGGAAATAAAAGGCAAAAAAACCCTAAGCTCCTACTTAAAATTAAAGTTAAAAGACAGAACCATGGCAGGTTTCTGAGGCAAATCTTAATCCAACACTGTCAGCACTCCAGCCTTTCTGATCATATCACTAATTTTTTTCACAGTTTGTAGGCAAGCCAGTATGTCTATTAGGAGAGTGCAACAAACAGGAACACGGAAAAGCTTCCCCTACATAAATGGGACAGTAGTTTTAGGCCAAAAGTGATCAGTGACCTTTATGAAGAAAGAAAGAAATGCTCTTGATGAAAAGACATTAAAGAATTGGGAACTATGGGAGTCACCTCAGTACTCAATTACTGAAACTTAACGGGTTTGACCCAGGCTTACAAAATAATTGACCCAACACAAGGGTCTTGCTCAAAACGTATCACCAAAAATAACTTCAAAAAGTGTGGGTTTTTTTTCCTCAAACTAACCTCCAAAACCAGAAATTCCAAATGAGAAACCATTTCTTCCTCTGTTACCTACTCTTCCCAATTACACCACAGAACTATTGTGATTACTTCATGCCCTTATACAATACACATATATTCTTGCCCACCCCAAAAGAGAAGTTTTGTTTGTTACCTCTTACCGACAGTTATTTTGACAGTTTTTTTCTGAGAGTCCATCCTCATCTTCTCCCATAATATCCACTGCCGAAAATATCAGTGCAACCAGAATTGCAAAGCAGCATACCAGTGCAAAGATCACAATGCATCTTTGCTGGGACTGAAAGAGATTAAGATTAAAAGAAGTTTTAATGGCATGAGCACATTCGACTCAATGTCTTGAGATTCTAAAAGTTTTACATAAGATCTAGAATTCTTTGAAGATTTTACTGCCATAGGTGTCAACACCTCAGGATGAAAACACTCTCAAAATTGTCCTTCAAGTATCACCTTGAGATGTATTTTAAATCCCTCAGGCACTGTTAAATAATTCATGTCACAAATAATATTCATAACTTAAACTGCTTTCTGTTTGTACCACAAGGAAAGTATTATGCATTAAAATAACAACTCCTACATTAACTACGTATTTTCTGATTGCACCTCACAGGTAAAGTACACACTTGGGATAGCACTCAGAAGTTTCATTATGTTTGGTTGAAATAGAACATGTCATTGCAAGGCAACTGAGGAGCAAAGTCTTTTTTTTCTTATTGCTACAAAAAGTAACTGACATTGTCCCTATGATTGTCACAGACAATTTGACAAGTCCTTGCCCCACAGTATTAATAATGTAAGGAAAACAAATTCACAGATGATAGATGGGATTCAAGGAAACAATGTGAGCCTGTTGCTCAGTATGATAGGTAATGCCCTCCACATCTCAGACTAAATATTAAAACAGCATAGCACTACCTTTCAAAATCTTGCAGTAATATATCAGGGACACCTGGCAGAGCTGTAGATAAATGTGAAATCTCCTAAAGACAGTCTTCTGACATGCAATTTACATAGTTGCAAAAACAAAGTATGTTGTATTTTGAAACCAAATGTTCAAAAAAATATATTGTACATTTTTCTGCTGAAGTAAATTTGCACAAAACCACACACATATATAAAAATATGTCTAACTCCTGTTGCCATAGTTATTTTCTTATTGCCCTGTAATTAAAATGTCACATAAAGAAAACAGCTTCATAAAGGAATTGGAAAGTGAGAAAGTGCATGAGAAAGCAGGAAAAGTATATGGGAAAGGAAGCAATGTTATGCTTGCAGCTGATAATGAACTTTATATTATTCCCATTGTTCCCGACATTTTGTTTAAGAGATAATAAGTTCCAGAGTAAAAGAACAGTTTCCCATACATAGGCTTCCAAAACTTTCCAGCTAGCGCAGATTCCAGAAGAACATGCTTATGCATTTTAGAACAAATCAGATACAAACATTTTATTTCAGTCTGTGAAAATCTAAAATACAGCAAACAACTTCTTCAGACAAACTGGAAAAAAAATTGCCTGAAATTTAGTGACAAACGTATCCTTTTCTTTAACAGTAACACCAAATATGCTGTATAAGTTATACACATATTTTAAATAAATACATATTAGACACTTTTATACATTTCAAATACACATTTAAATCTGTGTTTCTAATATATTAACTAAAATCTTACAAGAATGCAGCATAAGAAAACATTCTTCAACTATAAACATGCTTACTTCTGAAATATATAAAATTTGGAACTTTTTTTTTCTGCTGCTAGGTAGAATCATGGCAACATATGAAAATAATTAGAAATTACTGCATCTAGGTGTCCAGAACTAAAGCTGCAGTCAGACGCAAAATAGAACTTAAGAGAAAAATGTTCAACATTGTCTCATTGCCTCATACTATTGGCAAAAAAAACTAACAAGTGCCAAAGAAAAAGAAGTATTCAGATCTGGGACACTGCTTTATGCCATTTCTTTGTCAGGATGTTTCACACTTCTGTTAAGACGACCATTGCCTCATGCAGTTTTTTACAGTCCTGCAAGTGCATTCGCAGAAACTCTTTGATGCATCTTCCTCCATGCACCATGGCAGAAAGATAGCAAAGCTACTCCCACAGCCAGCAAGCCAAAGAGAGTTTGGGCTCATTCTCTAGCCCCTAAGAGCAGGGGATGTGACCCAGTATGGCTTGCAACAATAAGGTTCTTCTTCCCAAACAAGGATAACTGCACCCATTCCACTCAGTGAGACTGGTTCCGAGTCCATACTTTGGGTGAATTCATAGCACAAGCATCCCAGCTGCCACACGGTATGAATGACTTCATGCCACTGTTCCAGGGAATAACTCCCATCTTTTTATTGTGTCGCCACGCAAACAGCAGAACAACTACAGAGATTGGCATGGCCACTGGACCAGAAGAGACTGCGTTAGCCTTGAAGGCTGGGCCAGCACACATGGAGACAGTAAGACATGGTTAACTACTAGGTGGCCACAGTACCTCTATAACACCTGTCATAAGTCATAAAACAGCTCTAGAAACCTTTTAACCTGCCTGAAACCCCAAATCCATATAAATATCTACAGTGTACCAAAAATTATACGGTTTCACAGGAAAGGTGGGGGACACACATAGGGACACATAGCTACAACAGATTCCTCAAGTTCAATACCAGAAAATTTTATGGTAGCAATTTCTAAATGGTCACATTAAAGGAATATGGAAAAGGGAGGCCAAAACAATTCTGAATGGATCTTCCTAATCTAGCATTAATTCCCATTCGACATAATTTTGAGGAACAAATTCGTGGTTTCTAGACTTCTGTCTTCTTGTTGTAGTTGAAAATTGTATAAAGCTTAATTCCCTGTTCTTTCAGTTCTGCATATATACAGCTTGTCAAGCTCTGAAGTTTGACTGACTGTTGCTTACTGGAAGCAGCAAAAAGTTAGTACCACTAGTAAGACCACTGCTATTCTAGTGGCACTAACGACAGAACCACACAAACCTATTGTACTGCTCTTATTTTCACAGATCCTTTATATTATGCATTTGTCTTTGAAAACTATAATGAATTAATTATTTCACTTTTTCTTAAGTACCAGCTTAATGGTATGGTTACAAATAACATAGGGAACCTTTTAAATCCACATAGGAAAAAACCCTGTGCCAACAGTAGTTTTTCTTTGAACTAAGGATTGCACAAAATATTGAATAAAGTAAAGTAAAAATTTGAAGTTTGTGATTCTCTTAACTCTATGTTTTCAGCCACAGGTCTGAAGGGTCAGGTAAAGACCACTTAAAAAAAATATACACATAGTAAGGAGGATTTTGAAGGGTTTCATAGTTCATCTTGAAATTACTTCTGCTGAGTGGTGGTTTTTTGATTGCTTTTAAATCTATGCACTAGATGAGATATTAATATTTGGAAATTGCTTAGATTAAAATTGAAATTTTTATTAGAAAAGAAAGAATAAAAAATAGCTACTTGCACCAAACAAGTGTTCTGAGCCTCTCTTTTGACAATGGTAATAAATCTTTATTTTCATGCATTTTGCCACAGTGCTGGCAATTTTAAAATAAGCTTTCTCTAATTAAAACAGATTATAACAGACTATATAATTGCTCCCTTATACCATCTATGGGTGCCTGTGTGTATGTATGTGCAAGTAATACCAGGCTTTGTGAAAGAATGCAAAATAAAAGAGCTCACACCATTGACAGACTAGAAGGAATCTGCTAGATTTCTCTTCAGACTCCTGCATCTGTGGGCTTGGGCAGACTGTTTGCTTGATGCTATGTTGTTGCATTTCCCCTTGGCAAATGAGATCCCTCTTAGCTTATCAGACCTATCCTGTTTCCTTCAGTAAATGCCTAAAGTCCTCAGTGTTCAAACTTGCAGTCTTCAACACTTAATTATGGAATACAGGGTTGTGAGGGATCTATAGAACTTATGCAACCCATCTATCCATACATATGGTTAATTTGTACAAATATTAGTTCTAACAGATATCTGTTTGACCTGTCCCTAAAAATCTCCAGTTGAAAGAGATCCTAGAGTCTCTTCAGGCAACTCCATCCCACATCTGAGCACCATATTGATGTCTAACATAAGTCTCTTACACTGTAACATTTCTTTTTTTTTCTTTCCCATACTCACTGAAAACAGCAAACAGAGCATTGCACTCTCACATATTTAAAGCCTGCTACAGATGCTAAGAAGCCTATGCCCAGAGCACCTACTGGCTTTAATGTACTGATGTGCAAGCCCAGAAATTCTGTTGCGTGACAGAAAGATTTGTTCAGAGCTTATGGAAGACTGGGAAAGAAACTTCTGCAGTAAGGATTATAAAAAATACCGGAAGCAAAACGTGTCTCTTTCACCTGACTCATCTAGCTTAACTAATATTTACATTAAAACAAATCCACCAAAAACCGCTGCACTTACTAAAACAAAGCATGGGGATTTTTAGTGCTGTTATGCCTCCAGGCAGAGAGTGAGAAAAAGAGCAAAAGCTGCACAATAGGTATGCAGTAAAGTACTATTCAGACTAAAGTTTAATCTGAGAAGGACCTTAACTGTTTATTAAGAGAAAGGATAGTCTATGTCAATTAAGGTTGCATCAGAGCCTGTGATATCCAAGCAGAATTGAAAAGCAGATACCCAAAGCAGAGCAAGAAAAAGGTCTCCAGCTTTACTGCACTCCCATTCCTCAAAAGCTGTTAAACTGCCTCAATGGCCCTTAAAGCTTTCAGTTTCTTCACAAACAATAGGTATTTCTGTGACACACTACATTTAATCAGAAATTTACTCTTCCTCCATTACAGTACAAAAATGTCCTTCTCTCCTTGAAACTGAAACCATGAAATTGCAATGCTGCATCTTCTGAAAAACTGACCACATAACAACAAAACATGTCATGGCTTTGAACTCGTGCTTCATTTTTATACCTATTTAAAGACTAAAGAAGGTAATACTTATGCACCACACTAATACAGAGTTTATATCTGCTTATCAGAACCAACAAGGCTCTAAAAGGTAGGTTTTCACATCTTCTGTCATATCAGTAGTCTGCTCTTTCCTGCAACGTGTCTGAACACAAGTGTGAGAACAACAGCATTCATCTGCATGCTACAATACACCTGCCAAAGATAGCAAGGAACTGGACTTCAAGAATTTAGCAATCATTCTTTTGTGTTTATTAGAGAAAAATGTTACTATAAAGACTGTTTTCCATTAATTTGGAATCCATCTACACTAATAATCTTCGTTGCAGCCTTGAACTCCCCAGTTAATATGATTAATGCCAATCAACACTTTAAATCCTATTAAAAATAATAGGAAGGAACTGATCCAAGAGTGCTAAGGTGATTAAATATTTTTCAAATTGGCTGGACCTAGTGAGCTTCATCCTTGGATACTTAAGGCACTGGCTGAGACTAACAGAAACTAACCTTTAGCACTGACCTCTGACAAATCATGAGCATGAATGAAGTATCAGAAGACTGGAAAAAGCAAACATATTATCCATATTTAAAAAAAAGTTAGAAAGAGAGTAGAATTTGGCAAACAATAAACTAGTTATTTTAACTTCAGTCTCTAGAAAATACTTGAACAAGTAATGATGCTATTATATGTAGACACCTAGAAGGTAAGAAGTTTTGTCAAGAAAAAGACACCAATCAATTTTGATTTTTATCTTTCCTAGTCACGAGCCCTATTATCCTTCCGGAGAAGTTGAAAATAATATATACTCACATCTTTAATGAAAACTTTCTTACAAACCACAGAAGTTATGTCCAGATTATTACAGGAGAGGTGTAAAGCTGGTTGAAATATCATGGTCATTGAAAAAATGGCAAGACATTTTAGAAAAGATTCAGAGGATTCTGCTGTGTATCTGTTTTTGTTCATGTCTTCATTATCAATCTAAATTACGGACTAGAAATGAAATGTGCTTATTAAGTTTTCAATCAAAACCAAAGCAGTGGGAATTGAAAGCATGCGTTTCAAAACGTTCTTGACACTTTAGGGAGTACGTTGACAAAAATAGGTTAAAGCTCAATAAAGGAAGAGAAAAGAGCTACAAGCAGGTAGGAGCAATCAGTTGCACAGATATAGGAACTGAGAAACCACTAGGAAAAAGAATAATCAAAATTACTAACAGGCTGGAGCAAAATACTCTAAGAAGACAGAGCAAAAAAGGGTAGGAGTCCATAGTTTGGAGAGGAGAAGAAATATGACCAAGGGGTACAGCAGTATCACATGAACATCAGGTACAGTGAAGGCAAAATTATCCACCAAGTACCACAATACCAGAAATAGGGGATGTTTACTGAAGCTTCTAAGAGTTAAGCTTCAAAAAGATAAAGTACTTTTTTATGAAGCAGAGGCTGTGAAAGCAAACAGGAGCAGCAAGTCCAAAAAGAGATTAGATAAAGCCTTCAAAAATATGTCCACAGCAGATGCTAGAGAAAACAGGCTGGGATGTGCCCTCTAATAGAGATGCTGGGGGACTTGCTGTTGTCACTGGTAGACACACAGTACAGGACCAGATATGCCAAGGGTATGAGCTGTAGAATATATTTTTTATATTCTTAAATAGTTTCATTTTTCCGCAGAAGGAACCAAGAGTTATAGCAGAGAACAATCTGATCACGTCACAACATGTCATGTTGACTTAGACCTCTACAACTAGCTATAATGCCTGAACTGAATACAAGGCAAAGTGAATCCTTTGCCTCTACTTCAAGCTGCCATATTTTGTTCACCTTTCAAGACTGCGTGCAGACAGTTTAGAGGAAAATCAACAGTAAATACTTAATCCTGTAGTGACCCAGAAAAATAAGAGAATCATCAGTTAGTTTTCCAAACAACATTCTTTAATGTGTTTTCCAAGGAAACAAGAAGACACAGTTTGACCAGCAGTCCCTGTCTGCCCAGTTTCTTTCAAATCTGTATTTGAACGAAAGATTTATAGAAATATAATTATCTCAGACAAGAGATAATTATAGACAAGAGTTTTACATGGTAGACTTGGCTGAGACAGACAAGTGCCTCTGCTGAGGAAAAGATGGTCTAAAGTTTTGTCTTTCACCACGCGCAAAGCTCAGCAGGATGCAGCCTCATGGAGATGGGCGGGAGGAACGACTGCCACAGTGGTATAGAGAGGAGTTGTGGCCCTGAGCACACACCTGCAACAAAGAACCTGCATGGGTTTCACTGCTCACTGAACAAACATTTGATCCAACAGGTCTGGCACTTAACTGATGGATGGCCAGGTGACTATAAAGAGAAAACCAATAAACTCCTTTGGAAGAAATCCAAGGCTTTAGGGGTTGCTTATTTGGACCTCCTCCACACAAAGTGCTATATTACAAAAAGCTATTAACATTCACAATATGAAGTCTATAAGAAAAAAGGGTTTCCAGCACATCATCAACCAACCTCTGATGCAATTTTTTGACTAGAATTGGCATACGAGAGGAGGTGAAAAGCCTGAATAAATTTAAGTGTTCACGTGCCACTTTGTCAAAATTGAGCCCTGACTTCTCATCATGACTCAATCTTCAGCATAATGTAAGACAGTATTATAGTTTGGCAATGTCAAAAAAAGGCCATTGTCTACCCTAAAAATAACAGTCTACTCAAATCCAGTGTCTCCTGCAAAGAGAAAAAGAAAAGGAAAAAGTATTGAATTGGCCTGAACAGTCAATTCAGAATACTATTAATACTTCATTAGCAAAAACTGCAATTAGGATTTCTATATCCCAATATCTCTTTACATGTCTTTAAACCTGGATCCTCTGAGTAAGTAGTCTTAGCATAGCTAGCATTACAGCCATTACTTCATCAGGAATTTTGCAATTAAAAATTGCAGGGCTAGAAAAAACTACATTTCTTTTTGGATCAGCACTTCACCACATAATAAAAAAAAAAAAGTACCTTTAGACAACCAAAACCTAACAAAAAAAACCCAGATAAAATTGTGTTACTAACAGACATACACATATAGTACTTCATTTTATATATTACACCTTTTATAAGAGACCTTCTATATACAACTTTAGTTCACAAATATAATCAAAAACTGAATTCAGTCCTCTTCACAAATCAGGTGAAACACAGCAACTCATCACTGAGCAAACAGATGTTTGAAGATCTATTGTTTTCCATCAAGAACTGGATCCCATAAGGCAGCATTTTGAGAAAGAATGAAATTAATAAATACATCAAGATGCAAGCTGTTAATATATTGCAGAACAGTCCATCTAAAATCCATTATAATCATTGGAGGACAGCTGGTTGAGGGGATCTAGCAGGTGATAAGAAGACTGGTCTATAGTCTGAAGGTCCAATTTCTAGCAGAAAATGATCTTTCAGATTTTACACCCTTTTTGTATCACTCTGGAGTCTATAGCATAGCAGGAAAGCAGTGAGAAAGCTCCAAATTGTAGCCCAATTCTCTCGACACCTAGTTTAATTTTGTTGAGAGTCTCAACTCCTAATGGAAACTGGACTGAAATATCAGAATCTCTACAAATCAGAATCTTCCACGAACACAAAAAAAGGATTTGCAGTAACTTGCCATATTGCATCTGTCTCTAGTGAGCAATTCTCTTGTTTTCAAAATCAACAGGAAAAAAAAATAGTCTACGGTACTACTATCTTTTCCATACTTTGTTTCCATTCATCAAAATCATATTTTTCTACTAACTCTGACACAGGAATTTCTTAAACCTCTTCTGGAATGAACTGTTCATTGTACATGTTCAACTTTTAATCTAAAGATTATTTATGTTTCTATTAAAGTGAAATGGAATATTTTAAATTAAAAAGAAGGGGAAATTATATTTTTCTCTGTATTTGCTGGTTAAACATGCTCAAAACCTTTACTCTTAGTCACTTCAGACTCATTTTAAACATCTCACCAAGAAAGGAAGGACATTCCATGTTTCAAGTACTTGAAGTCATGCATTTAGTTCATCTATTTCTGTTTGATTTTCATTTGGTAACCTTTGAACACAAAAACCAGCTGGAGCACTCAAGTGTCCGTTGGTTACAATGACTCCACAGTGATTTCATCCCACTCCACTGGATCAGCCTAATACGGGTTGCTCTGGCAGCACAATTCTGCACCAAAATAGGCAGGACTGCAGTAACTATGACAGCTTTAGCTCCTGGGTAAGGTTCCTAAAGCAGCAATATATAACAGCTATAAATGTTCTAAATTTTAACAACGACCCTGCCATGCTATCAAGGCATATTCCAGCCTAAAGACAATCCATTTAGATGGTAACATTCAGGACACTTTAACAGGCTGAATCCAGGACAGGAAGCATTTGGAGACAGATGACAGGACAGGATGTGCTCTGGCAAACTACGATATTTAGTGTTACAACATCAAAGAGTTTGAGACTCCCTGACAAAAGGAGATCAGCAAAACGTTGAACAGCTATTTTGTGTGCATACAATAAATAAATTTTTATGGCAAAGGACCTTTTATAAGAAAATACAGTAAGCCTAATGATATCAGTGAAAGTATGTCCCTGACAGATCATTCCATATCACTGAGGCATTCAAAAAGCACCAAAACACATTTGTGGGTCTTGCTAATCTGTGCCACATTTACAGAAATCAGTGAGCATTTGGAACGTAGATTCTGGTTCTAGGACAGTCATTAATTTTTATTTTTTTTGTGTGCGTCTGAATATATATATATATTCTTAAATATGTATATTTATACAGAAAAACAGATACCTCACATATATATAAAAATGACTGTTAACAGCCTAATAATGATTTAACAGCTAACATAAATCTGTTTCTAAATCATAAGGAAAAATTAGTAGTATGCAGTGTGAAGTAGAAGTGTGAAGGCAGACCAGACTACATACAGATGAATGCACCACAATTATACCACAATTACATTACATTACAATACTCTAATTACAAGTGGCTCTGCCTGTTATGTTTAAAAGTAACCATAATTTTTTTTGGTGTGTTAGTAATTGTAGAAAAAAATTCTAGTGACATAGTTAAGTAATCTAAAACTTGCTGACAGCATAGCTTCAACTATACAAATCACATTTCTTTCAAGAAAGTGTTTTATATAATAGTGCTGCTAATAGGGCTTTAAGAGAAAGTAAATGAAACTTTAAAGTAATGAATTTTTTTACACAGTGTTTGCATATGTCATTTTTGGCACATTAACTGATCATATGTACAGTCAGCTCAAGCTTCTTACACACAGCTTTTGTTGTTATAAGACTCTTTCAAAATGAGACAAGACAAAAAAAAAAGACTAAAAATAATAATTGTGGCACTGGCACATAAACACCATCAGAAAGGCTGCTAGACACAAATTTGAGCTTAAGTGTAGTTCTGTAGCATGTCAAACTCATCACTTTACCTGGAGCATGTCTCTTCTTTTCCAAATTAATAAGGCAAAATACATTACCTTTAAATTTTTTTCAATGAGATTTAAGCATTTCATCCTGTAATTGGAACAGGCTAACAGTGCTTCTACCATCAATTACAGCAACATCACATTAAGCTTCAATAAAGCAATAATTCTACAAAGGCAAGTGGTGCTATTGAACCTAGAGGTACTAACTAATTTTGTTAGATGAATCACAAATTGCCACTTTCATAAAGTGTAAAAAGCAAATTAAGAATACTTCAAATTAATTAAAAAAAAGTTTGCTTTCACTCATTCTGATGAGATACACTTAAAGAAAAAGTTTATTACAAACTGACACAAGTTCAGGAAATGAAATTATCTCATATGGGAAGCATTTATTTTTAGCTCATTCTGAATTTCAAACTGCATTGTGAGTATATGTTGAAATTATAGATTTGCCATTCGGCTAAGCAAGTTAATTCCATTGTCACAGAGAGCACAACCAATGTGACATTCACAATAGGAATTATATTCTACTGTAAAGAGAGATAAAGGAAAATACAGGCTTATGATCTGCAGTTAATCAGAGATATAAAGGTAAACTAGTTAATTATAGTGATTAAGTGGATCTGATCTATGCTTTCTTTCTTATGACAGACTTGAGAGGTAATTTAAGTACTTGTGGGTTTTATCCTACAGAATTCTGTATTTGAACTAAATTACAGTATTCATAACTTTTATATTTTAAGTAATCCTACTTGATTGACAGACAATTCCTTTACTGGCTGAAAAATATGTAATATTATGACTGATGATGGGACTGCTGTATTGACTTCAGCTTCGAGGAAGTGATTTCCACTGTCATTTTTGGAAATAGAAACAAAGATATTTGGTCTAGATCATTCATTCCTTGCCCAATGCTTTGAAGAAATTCTCTACATCAAGATACCTGGATTTCTGCAGAAATCTTCCTCCTTTGTTCCAAATGACAGTTTTCACAGTGAACAGAAGACTGAAGATTGGGATCAAGACAAGAGCATCATCTCCTACTCTGCATGCAAAGCTTCAACATGAGGCCAGGCTGGAAATACCTACTTTCACATGCATCATGCAAAAGCAGATGACTGTCCTTGGAGGGGGCCCCAGGGACTCTGCCTTTTCTCTGACCAAGAGAGACATTCCAGTTCTTCTGTGTTTTGTTTTGTGTGTGAGGTTTTTCTTTTTTCCTAAATGAAAGCACTTCCTAACAAATGAGGAATGATTTAGGTAAGAAAAAACCAATTTCTCAAAGTTTTCAGTGACTGGAATGTCTGGTGGTTGATCTTGATAATAACTGTTAATAAGTCTTATTGATTCAAAAATATTTGGTCAGAAAGACTGAATCACAGCAAAGGACCAAAGATTTGAATGTTTACAATGAGAATAAATTTACAAGCACAGAAAAATATATAACAAGCGAACAGACAAAAAAATAAAGCACCAAGAGAAGTATAAACAAGAAACAAACAGCAACAGGCCTTTAAGACCTCCATTTCCTATTGCCCTCCACCGTAATCTCTTTCTGTATGAGACCTGTTACAGTGTTCTCAGTATTCCTCATTGTTGTAGAAGTATTTTTCTTTACTTCTAGTAGAGTTGACACACACCATTTATGTGGAGGAGATAAAGAGAGGAGAAACAAGGAAACTGGGCAAAGTAAGTTGTTCCTGGATGTCCTCTTTTTACACTATTCCAACTATAGTAATCCTTTTCTCCTTCCCTGCTTCACCAAACAGCAAAAAATAATTCATAACTATTGCGGTCTCACTCCAACTAACAAGTCCCCACTCTATCCTGCCATGTTACATGTTTCTGTCTTCATACGGTGCAGAGAAAAGTTGCACAAGGACACCAGGTTTCAAAACCAGCAGAAGGTAACAGATACCTTAAGAGACAAACAATTAGCACCAGCGGGATCTTGTTTTGAAGGAGTAAAGAGATTATTTTTCTAGAGAGTGCTGCAATCAGGTTCCTACACCAGCAGAGTGAAAACTACTCTACTCTAATTAACTTTTCACCTCTCACTGGAATTACCAGATAGCTCTTCTACCAGTAGCAATGCTCCCTGCTGTTAGCCCTTCCTATGCTGCCTTATCTCCATATTAAAAAGGTCAGACTCCTTCTGGTATGTCGAGATATGAAAGTGTTCTGATTTACAGTCTTTTGTCAGGTTTTGTTTCTCTGCCTTGTTTTTCTCATTTACCTTTGTGGAAAAGGCTTTGTCCTACTCTTTTCTCAGTCTAATACATTATTGTAGTATTCTACTGAACTGGGCTCATTGCCTATTGGTCTATTCTCTAGTCAAAATATTTATTTTAGTTTTCTTACTGTGTTTATAGGAAAAGTAAAATAGTTGTTAAAAATAATTTCCACAACATGATATATAAGGACAATCAATCAACATTGTAGGAGACTGAACAGATATAAAAAATGTTAGCTTGGCTTCCTATATTTTCTGTTTTGTCCTTAAATGGTTTTCACATCCAAGTAATTGAAAAACCAGATAAAACAGAGCCCAGCTATGTATAGGTGCCAGAGAATCTGTTGTTTGCCTCAACCCATCATCAAATATCATGACACCTGACTTGAAAATGTCTTGAAGACCTCCCCCTTTATACTACAGAATGTTTAATTCAACCAATGAATTTAGAAGTTGTTGAGAAGGAAAAAGATGCACATGAACATAGACAGACTTGACCACAAAAGTCTCAGTTCAATAGGAAAACAATCCTAAAGATTAAATACGATATCCAACAAATATGACTGATTAAAAATAAATTAAATAAAATATTCATACAGAGACATGGTTGTTTCCATGAAAACCAACAAGAGTTCTGGCCTAGCTGTCTAATTTTATTATTGTTTTAAATTAGGCAATCACTACTGATTTTTTAAATCATTGCCAATTTGAAATTTCAATCATCCTGTAGAATAAAACATGGAATGAAGGTACAGTGACATTCTGGCTTCTTACTCTCAGTTCTGTAGCAGAGAATCCTAAAAAAGTAAAAAAAATGAGAGAGATGAAGATGAACATTGAAGATGAACATAGCCACACAACAATTTGACATGGTGGAGGCACACATCCCTCACGGATGTTTCAATGTTCCTGAAAGGAAAGGAGCTGTATCGCACCTCGCCAATAGAGATGATGGAACAGAGAAAGTTCCAGGAAAGAAGAACTGCATGCTAAAGAGTGCCACTAAACATTATCACTTTTCACCCTACTGTGAAGTCCAATATTTTTCTGGTGCTGGAGGGTTTTTTTCCTCCCTGTCTTTTTTTGACAACAAAGTATTTTGGGAATACTTTCTTAGGAGGAAAAGAAACCAAATTATTCAGAAAAAAACCCTCTGATGGCAGGCTCTCAGCTGAGGAAAATTGTTATGAGCACAAGTTTGTGCTCACACTACCTTACAAGCCCTTTCTAAACTACAGAAACAAAGTGCAGCTTAAGTTTTCAGTAAAACAGCAAGGCCCTAACACAGCAAAGCATCTAGAGAAAAGTAGAGAGATTTATCTGAGCAATTTCAGACTCAGGAATTTCAGACTCAGGGTGATAGTCTCAATCTCAGTCTAGAAGTAGCAACACTATAAAAAAAAGCAGCTGTTTTGTTACGTTCTATAAGATTTACACAGATATCTGCATTTATTTTGCCACACTGTCAGAAATGTTAGTAGAATAATTTCCAAGGGGTCTCAAAATATGGAATTTTCTTCATTTCTCAGAAAGCAGCTAAATTCTAACTAATTTGCTAGCATTTTGGAAATAATTTGAGATATGCAGATCTTACACTGCCATAGTAATTTGCTTTTTAAGTTTTCTCCTGAAAGCAGTAGCTGTGAATCACATGCACATTGCACTTTGCAAATAAGCTTAGTCTTAATAATTTTTGCCTGTGTTGCTTAAGGCTTAAATATATTTCACATGAATAAAAACCAATACAGTGTTTGTTGTATATTCTGATAAATTGGTCTATGAAATTCAAGTAAAACTAGGTACAAGCTTTCTGAATGTATAATATTTTAACAAGCATCATTTTAAGCAATGCACGTGGATATTCTACTACTCACAAATAACAAACTCATATAATATAGGTTCATAACATTTGCAGATTACTCTGTGTCACCATGTGTCCCTGTACATACTTCTTGAGACAACAGTGGTTCTCACAATTCTCCATATATAGATTCCCTCTGTAAAGAAAATGTAAGTCTAATGTCAACAGGCTTGCTTTTCTTACTTTCATTGCTATTTATGAAGAAAATTAATAAAAAGTCCAGTGGCATATATACCCTAGGTATGTACTTCTTCCTCAGCACATTCAAAACAAACTATTGTTATATTTTCTGAGATAATATACAACATCCAAACAAGACAAAACAGACTTACTGCAGAAGCTATATGAAAGGCTGTGCATGTGCTCATACTATCAGCTGATACATGGAGCTGATGCTCCATGTTCACAGCTATGTAGATATTTTTTAATTACAGTTATTTATTCTCATATTAATCTACTGAGAGATTTCCACAAAAATAGTCATAGAAAGGATTACTCCACAAACTAAAGTTTCATTTTATTGACTGACATGCACTGAATGAACTACTGGTAGCCAAGCAAATTAACAAATGTCTTTGCTGATACTTGTAAGAAATATGTACATATACACATATATGTCCTGCAGAGCTTATTTCTGGGCAAATGCCATTGTCTATCAAAAGAATAGAACAGTAGTTCCTAAACTTTCTGGGTCACTGAAACCCTGCTAGAGCTCAAGATTTTTAACAGAAATCCAAAACTATTTATCAACAAATTGTGATTACGATGAAAGTCAAGTAAACAGTAACATTTAACACAGTTCACTAAAATAACACAGACTTTGCAGAAAGCTTATCACACTTGTTACTATCCAGTAAGGAGTTACTGGAAAGAGGATTTCTCTGAAACACTATCCTTATCCACTAAATAGCCACCACGCTTGCTAGCACACTCTCAATGCAGATTTTAGTCATAGCATGAGCCATGATCTATGACATTTCTCACGTTCCCCATTTTTATACTGATGGAATACTTCCCATCTGCTCCTTCATTTTCTGCTACCCACCTTCTTTTATATTAAATTTGCTATGGGCTTTGAAAAAGCCACCATGTAAATAACAATTTTGCCACTATCTTTGAAAGGAACAAGGCTTAACTTAATCTTAAAAAAGAATATTGTTGGGTTTGTATTGCAAAAGGAAAAAAATCCACTTTTAATAAAAATGCGCTAAATTTCTTTCAAGTCATAAAACTGTAGCCTTTCTTTTTCTGAGTGCATGAAAATGCAGACTATAATCACCTAAAAGTCTCTCCTTCAAAACAACCTTTTCAGGGACAATATGCACTTCATTGTTTAAAACCTTTGCCTTTTCTTCCATTCATTCTGTATGTCTATGAAAACTCCAGCCCCCTATGGAACTAAAGGCATAATTAGATATGTGTCCAAGCCAAAACTCATCCATGTCACTGAGCTCAAATTCAGATTTTGCCAAGGAGATAAAACTGTGGCTATAATCTACCAGATTAATTTGGTCAAGTTCATAATGTACAGCCAGGCAGCCCACTCATAGCTCAAGCACTTCTGTTTAACATGGTTCTCTGCTAGACAAACCTCTTGATCTCATTTTGAGATTGCACTAAATGTATAAAGAAATAGTATTAGATATGGCATAAAGTCATTGGCTTGATTTATACTTTGAATACAAAAGTCTTGATCAAAATTTAATAGATGCTTCAAAGCATCTGGCACCTCATTAAATATTTACATATTACCCTATTACATACTACCTTATGACATATTACCAAGAATAGATGGCAGTTTGATTTTCCTTGTTGCTAAGACTTTTGTACCTTTCCTTGTCCCTTTATTCTGTGCATTCTTTAGAGACCTTTCCACAACATGCCACAGTTCTGGATTTTGTCCCTCTTACAGATTTTGCTCCTCTAGGGGACACACCAAATGGAAAGACATATCCCTGAGTCTGCTAGGGCTGCAAGGCTCGATTTCTTTCCAAATATTAGCTTTGTGCTCAGTTGCTGAGCTCTTTACTGAGAAAAAATGAATAAACTGAACAATAAAGCCTTACAGTGACTTCTTTCTCTGTCTGTAGCTGTGTCCTACTATCATATACACACCAGTATAATAATCTTACAAAGTTCACTTACATTATTCAAAATTTACACTAACATAAACATTAACAGAACTTGGACCTTGTTCTTCTTAGTTCCTTCACAGCTGACAACTTCTACAAAGGTTTTTAGTAAAGATGAAAATGTTTAAATACATGTCATTCTGATATATCTGTTTCTTGCATGGCTTTCAGCTTAGTTCTTACATTAGAAAAACAATGGGTATACTGGAAACTAAGTTTGCTATCTCAACTACATACTAATAATAAACTGAGATGCTTTTCAAAAAGTTATTATAAAGCTTAGCAGTTTTACTTGAGAAGCATATAAACTATTTTATTAAATATGAGGGGAAAAAAATATTACTTTCCATCAAAGCCACAATAGTTCAAACTAAAGAAAATTACCTAGCAATTTATAAATTCAATAAATATGCTCATGCTTATCCAGAGATCCCTCCAAGGACATTACATCTATCTGCTATATCTGCAGAAATTACTAATTCCCTTTTTGATGTTTTGTAGCTGTGCAAATTGCTTTGTAGATGGCAACCCTGGTAATTTGTCTCTTTACTGTGTAAGAATGGGCTCAGAGACTGTGAATGATTATGTGACAAAAAGAAAGCATCTGAAGTTTTTTGGCTTGATGTAAGAATTTTCCAATGCTCTGTTCTCTGCAAGACAATCACAACTCTTCTTGCAGAAAGCTGAAAGAAGGTACCCAGGCAAAAAACTTCTTGTCTGAAATGAAGATCCACACATTTGAGAGAGAGAAGAAACTATCTGAAAGTTAAAGAAAAAAAAACCTGCTTGAAAAAATTTTCAGTAATCTTCTGCTTGCTTTACCTTAGTTAAGCACAGGGCAGAACACAGCATGTGGTCTAACAGTTGTTTAATATGTGGTAATTAATGGTTTGGACTGCACCCCGTTTAAAAAGCAAGCCCTGTCTCCTCTCCAGCCTCTGTGCTGGGCTGCCATAAAGCTAGCAGAGCTGCTTCAAGAAGGGTACCTATTGCATAGACAAACTAGGCCACTGTGCTGTGGTAAGACAGAGGAAGGGAATAGCCCTGTCAAGAGTTGGAGTGTCTACAGGGCAACACCAAAAAGCCATCAAAATTAATTAATTCTCACTAGGATGATGGCATTCCAAAGAGAGCTTAGGATAAGGAGGTTGCAGAAGTTAAGGTCGCCCTTCTGAATGCCAATTTTATTGTACAAGGTGATTAAAACTGAGATGGCAGATAGTGAGCTGTCTTCTAACAGCCAGTGCTGCCAAGAAAAAAAAAAAAATTAAAAATTTTTTTATTATTGTTTATTTCTCCAATGTACACATACAACCAGAAAAATCAAGAATGTGGTTCTCTTATCTAATACTAGAGGTTCCAAACTGTACTTTTCTGCCTCTCTGATAGAACAGTGCTCTATGGATTACCATGAGGCAGGTTTACAGGATGAAAGAGGAAAGAAAAGGAAGCCAAAAGTTGTAGCTCACTAACTACAGTGATAAGATAGGAATTTAAAGAACTACTTTTACAAGAGTGAAAAGATGAATATTACAAAAATATTACTGGGATTTTTTGCTGAATTGCACTGAAAATGGTATATTGACTTGCAGGCAAATCTAGCAAAAGACCTAAAGCCTTATGTTTCAATCCCTAAGGGCTTCAGCATTATCAGTAACTATTGTAATTGTGTTCACCCTCCATGGCCTCGATGCTGAAGCACAGAGCATAATGAAGAAAAAAATCCTGTCATGGTGCATCTGATACTCAAAATCCCTTCCATAATGAAGCTATGCTCAAATTCCTTTTATCTATTTTTCCCCCTTTATCATCTAAGTGTGTAGTATACCCAAGGAATAAAACCTTATCTTTTCATATAAAAATCACAGTATATTTTGCTATTTCTTCTGCAATATTATTATCTTTTTACTACCACTCACTTATTCTCCCTCAATTCTAGCAAGTTCCCTGTCTCATCCCTGAAAAGATATCTTAGCACAGAAGAATAAAGATGCACTGAGACTTTAAAGCATGCCTCAACACCTTCAGTCAAAAACCCTGGGAGGTTTCAATATGTTCTACAAAAATCTTTTGACTGCTGTCAGAAGCATCAGAAAAGAACATCAAAGTCCCCTGAGAATATGGGAGGGTGCCAAAACAGGAGGACTAGCATCTACCACTTTAGATTGTCTTTATTTTCAGTAAACACCCGGAAACTTTGAAAAGTTTCAACATGTCCCAGTCCATGACCACAGCAAATACCCTAAGGCTCTTACAATGACTTATTCAACCTATGCAAAAACCTATGCAATTGTGACACCTAATTCCAAAATACCAATCCAATATTGAAACACTACACGCTACATATAACATAGTGCACATAAATGCACATCACATTTCTGACTTTATTTGCCTCAAAATTTTTTTTTATACTATCATCATCTATGAGCAAGATGATAGTTTTAGTATGTAACCTTAAGAAAAAAAATCAGCTTAGTCTCTGAAGATCAAAGAGGCAAGCTGAATTACTAGAAAGAGAACAGAACACCAAAGAAAATTTCTTCACATTGTGAATTTTTATACATTTGTGGACTCACAACCTGAAAGTCACATTAAGTCCCAGTTCACTCCTTTCAAAAATCATAGAACAACTGGAAGAGGTATAGAAAAGGTAAAAAGGACAACCAAAGTCTAGAATGCTTCTATATAAAGAAAGATTAAATAAACTGGTAGTCTTCAGCTTGGAAAAAGACACAGCTAACAGAGGAATGTGACAGAACTATAAATTCAAAGGCAGCATGGAAAAGATGACTATGAAACAGTTATTCACTGTCTCTTCCACTAAACACATTAGAAGGCATTACTTTAATCATGTTGGCAAGTTCAAAACGACCAAAAAGAAAAGGGTACTCTTCCACTCAATGCACTGTTAAGCTGTAGAACCCCATACATGAGAGACCATAGATGCTAATACCTTACATAGATTTAAAAATTGATATCTTCGTGTTTTCCTCATGAATGGAGAAAAGCCTTGGGAGCTAGTAAAGACAAAAGATGTGAACCTCAGAAACTAGAGATTACAGTAATTCGGTCTATATTCTCCCCACTTTGCCAGGCTCCCATCAGAGACAGGACACGGGGCTGGTGGGCTGTTCAGTCTGAACGATACAGCTACTCTCATGGCCCTTGATATGCCTTTCCTAGAGAACAGCTCCGAGTAAACATTCCAAGACTGTATTTCAGGGCAGTACTGTTGCAAGACACGCTGCCTGCTCAGTATTAGTAACCTAGTCACCTACAGGACAAAATACAAATACTGAATGTCCACTACTCGTATTTTCTTTTGTGTTCAACAGCTTCAAGCAACAGGCCCTGGGGGCATTCACAGGCCTTATAGGTCCCAGCCAGACCCCATGGCTGCCCCTGTCAGCCGATGGTTGTCAGTCCCTGCCCCAGCGGTGCCCCAGCAGCACTGAGCTCCAGCTCCCTACAGTCCTGCCTTGCCATGGGCCCTGCTGAGCCGGGGCCACCTGCAGCCCAGTGTCTACACCAGGGCTGCCCCCAGCTGCCCTCCTCCCTGAATGGGGTGATGGGACATGCCCTGCCCACCAGGCCCTTCCCTGACAGCTCCGATGGGGAGCCCCCACTCCTACCGGACCCTGCTTCCAAGGAGACCCCCGCAGGCACATGGCACCCTGCCCCACCTTTGTGCCCACTGCACAAAGCAGCCTACACCTCCCACAGCAAAGCAAATACATTCCTGGAGAAGGAGAAGAATTTTACTGCAGTCATTGATCCCTGAAAATCTGCACCAAAGGACAATCTCACCGATCACGGTTTTTAGGGAAGAGCCTTGCAGGCACAAAGAGGAGGCTACTGTGTTGTACGCAGGCTGTCACAGGTGACAGTGGGGTCTCTGCTGCTCCCTCTTAGGGACCCAGAGTTCTCACTGCTGAGTGATGGCACATCCTAATGTTTTAAGCAAAGAATGACCATACAATCTGATTCTGTAGGTATTTAACTTAAACACATCAATGAAGTCACACCATTTCTATGCCCTTAAGATTGCAATAAGTGGAAAAAAAATGTTTAGTTGAACTCTCAAGCATTTACTGTAATTTCAGCATTTGCATTAGGCATTAGTGTGCTAGGCTTCTGAGTGTGAAGTCTCACTGTCAGGGAGTCTTTCATTGGAGTATTTATTCTGAAAAAGTTTTTCAAAGTTACTTTCTTGTTGCCCATCACTGTATAGTGAACATTAACTTCTACTTGTGAGCTTTACCCAGTCACCATTACAAAGGAGATTTATTACTTGAAAAAAATTAAACCTTTAGGCTGATCAGTAAATTTTATTCCTGACATGAGAAGAGAAGGAAGACTGAGACACTACATAAAACTGTCAAAACTTAGGGCCATTTGTACTTGAATTTATGACGTGTGTTGTTTGGGTTCATTAAAGTTAACGATCTCAATAAAAACAACAGCAATTGCTACATATAAACAGCACCAACGTAATTCAGAAACCTGGCTCAAATGTTAAAAAATAAAGTGAGTATTAACACTGTCTGATGTAACATGAACAACATCCGACTCCATCTATCAAAGAAATAACGCTATCAATCTAAATCCAGCTACTAACGTATCAGTCCCAGCCGTCAGAGGTGCACACTTTTTCTTTATTATCGAACAAGACCTTGGAGCTCCCCAGTTCCACACACTGCCACGTGTTCTGTGCCAAACTCAGCTTCCAGAGAGCAAGTACACTAGATTCATAAAAGCAGTAGATTGATTTTCTCCTTGCTTTTTATCTAAAGAATTCAGGTTATCGAGAGAAAGTAGTGCTTGCCTAGCATAGGAACAGCTCTTATATCTATGTATTTATGTGATTTCATGTGTAAACCTTTAATATAAACACAAGAGGCAATGCAAATGAGTCTCAGGAACTGCATACACAAAGATACTGTGTACTTTGGCTATATGGACTTCTCTTCTTTCCCAAATAATAATGGAAGACAAATTAATTTTGGCAGTACTTCACAGCCACCTGCGAAGTCTCTATTATCTTTATTTTGCCTATAACACATTTTATGAAATCAGTTTTTGCTGATTTTGAAGACTACGATTATAATAAAAGGCAGAGATATTCATCACCACTGGAAAAAAAAAAGTAAAAAGGATAGGTTTCAAGCTCCCTTAGTTGGTGTAATTACAAAAGACTTGTAAATGACTCAGTAAAGAGGACGAAACATACACTCAATGTCAGTCAGGGAAGCAAGATCCATTGAATTTAATGGAACTGGCACAAAATTCACTATGTTGATATCATTAAAGTGAATGAAAAATATCTGCTAGTCTCACTGAAAACTTGACAAGGCTGTAATTGATCCAGGTTTTTACTAAATAGAATTAGCAACTAATAAACCACCTAGGGAAGATAACTGTCGTCACCAACTTATGGCTACATAAAATGTGTTTGTCTGTGGTTGACCAACACAGAGGAGAAATAAATAAAGGCAATCCATTGCTGCTGGGCAATTTCTGGCTATTTCTTAAGCCAATGTCAACAAAGTAAAGAAGATTCTAGACTCTTCTGCAATTTGTCAGCACTCCCATGCTCTACATCTAGTCTCTTTCTTCCTTATTCAGGTTTGAGGCGTGTTTGCAGTGGGTAGACCACCCAGCAGTAAAAATATACAGAGTTTATCTGGCCATGATTCTAGGATCACAGAACCAGCTATGTAAAAAATTAAGCTATTCAAACAGGAAAAAAAGTAACATCAAATTTAAAATTAAAAATCAACTGCACCAAAAAAATAAGGGTTATTAGATTTCAAAAATGAAAATGGTTTGTGTTATGAAGTAGGATCCCAATTCTAATTTATAAATACATTCTAACATCTCCGGCACAGAACCATACTCTTTATACCTAAAATTGCAAATCCACTATGTAATTCTTTTCTGGATCACTAGAACTTAAGAACACTTCATAGGCATCAAGACAGCAAAGCACAGTGCTCTCTGACTTCTAAAAACTGAGTCTTCAGGTAAGAATCATATATTCTAATTCAGACAATGAGTAAGATTTTCCATTTTCTACTATGCACTCTCCCTGCTTCTCTTCATTTAAAGAAGAGCAACATGTACGAGACCAATGCTGATAGCGTAGAGTTACATTAATGCACCATGAATTTCTTAGAGCAACATTAAAAGCAGTAATGAATCTTGAATTTAGATGCTGAAAAGGTTCATTAGTTTAGAGCACCAGTAATGTAAGCATCTTTGTATTACACAGTCTCGGGAAGGAAAAACAGTAGAATTTACAGCTCTTTCTCAGTTTGAAAGTACAATCTGACAGAAAAAGCTAAGAGAAATGATTCTGTCAGTCAAAACAGTATTCAAAGAAGATGAGTACCCTGAGCCACTTTCTTGACCAGAGCAAATTCCTGTGTTTTCTTTTGTGCTCTTGTAGTCTTAACATACTGTCATTTTCATTTATGCTTAGCAATACTCTTGTCTTTACAAGACAAATCAGAGATTTCTTGCCAAACTGAAGCCTGCAAAACTCTCCTCACAGTAGCCAATGTCTCCCACCCCAAAAATCCAAATGTCATGGTTAGTTTTCACACAAGCAACTCCCAGAACTAGTTCATGACAAGTGATGACAATGGCTAGAGGAAAAGGATGGGGTTGCACGGCCTGAGGCATGGCAGCAATATGCAGCCTGGACTGGATCATTTCAGCTGCCTTAGAAGCACAGCTTGAATAGAGGTGTTCTTGACAACTTCCTGGATAACCTCTTGTGCAACTAGAGAAGCAGAACAACAGTGCTTATTAAGCATTGTAGCTATTTAAGCCAGATGCTTTAATTTGGATGATGTGAATGGTCCTTCTATATTTCCATTTTCAGTTATAAAAGAGCAAAGACTTCTGAAACTAAAAGATGTCATGAATATTACTGCCCCATTATTTTTGTTGAAACATTCGTGAATTTACATTAATCACTAAAAAACAGCAGTATGATTCTGTCAGTGATCTTCCGTGATTTTTAGGCTACTAACTAACTGAACCAGGAGGCCCGTGAACTGCTTGGAAAGCAAATATACAATCCTTTGTTGAAAAGATTGACTGTCTCATGATTTTTCTAGGAGCGCTATCTGATTTGCAGCCATCACAATTCATGTGATACATCTATCAGCAAAAGTCATCACCAAGACAAACTGAACCAATGAACTGTGCATACTCTGACCAGCATTTGTAAAGTGAAACACAACAGGCTGCAATTTTAATATTTTAGAGTAAATTCCCATATTTCCCTCTTCCACCTTTGATTTGCAAATATCACCCCAGGACTTTCTGCTGAAGGCTCAGCAGAACTCAGAACTCTTTGAAAATCCTTTTGCCTCAGCACTGAACAAGGAAAACTGCTTAGTTCATGAGATCGCCTGTCACCAGTGCTAACTCCAACATAGCAGGATCTTATCTCACCAATAGTTTACAGACTGCATATAGGTTTTCCAAAGCTTGAGTTCATCCATTTTTTAGCTGCCCATTTTCTATGCTGGAAGGAAAATACAGGTAATTTTCCCTGACAATACTTACATGTTTTGGTGGCAAAGACCTGATTGTACAAGGACCCTACCTCCTCCTCCAACTCCTCCCTTCTCCACTCCCCTAAGAAAAGTTGTAGCACACTGACAAAAACATCATGAGGAAGTTTGGACTGCCACTGTCTAGGGATCCCATAATCCGTGGGCAGGCAGACTATTTCATTTGCCAGAGCTGTCAAGCCAGCCCTTTCTACAAACACGAGCTTAAGACAAAAGAAAAGAAAAATTATAACAAAATGTTTTAAAAGCTGCATGCAGAGTGCTGAAGCAAAGGCATAGTAATTAAGTTGTTTCCTGGGTAACCAAGGGCAAAATGATCAAATCTGCCTGCTTAAAATTAGATTCTTAAATCTACATCTAGACACTTAAGAGTTGTGCAACTTCCAGGTATTCAGAGTTGCAGCTCTTTTGATTAACTGCACCTCTAGCAAAGTATGCAAGAGTCAGTCCACAATTTTGGGAAGGTAAGTCAGAAAGATTCTTCTTCTTTTCCAGTTGTGACTTCAGTATAAAGTACAAAAAGGCCTTGGTTTGTCAATGTATCACCACCCACAGTTAGACTCAAGCCAAAGTAACCTTTCAAAAATCTGAACAAGGCAAAGCTCTAGACTTAAGCACTAAGACTAGAGATGTCTGCCTATCTAAACACAGGTATGAATCCAGTAGTAGTAGTAGAGTACCTAACATGAAAGGACAGCTTAAAAACCAAGTGCCTGATTCATGGCACAAATCCAACAACAATGCTTGGAAAATTGCCTTTCCCATTCACCTCATTAAGTATCTGCTTTTCTTGAAAGGGGCAACAGGGAAACAACACAGGTGAAGTGGTTAATGCCCTGCATAAATCCACTGAAGTATTCCTCTCTCCATGATGGACTTCCTGTCTTGAAAGCGTAGTGCGGTTGTGCTACATGCATTGCCAGTCCTTTTGCCTAGTATCTGTCAATCCTTTGGCCTTCTATCTGTCAATATTAGCAAGCATGAGATCTCTGCAATGAACTGTGCAGCAATGATTTAAAGAATTGCTTAGAAATTTTATTTACATGAAAAATGAAATGCACACCCTGGCAGATGGGAAATCATGAAAGAGGTTTTGGACTATCTAAATCATTTTTATTTCAGGAATAGATAAGCTCTTGTGCAGCTTTCTAAACCAAGGAATAAGACATCTGGAGACCTCATTGTCATAGCTTAAAACTTATTTTTATACTAGTTTTTCGCATGTTTCTGTGTGTGGGAGGCTGTATGTATGGGAAAGAAAATGGTATTATCTGGCTAATGAGTGATTTCACATTACAAACAAAATCAATTACACATGATTTTCTCTGGTTTGTACAACAATACTAGCCAGATTCTGGTGTGAATTAATGAAACAATTGGACTCCTACTATGTATACATTTGTCCAGGTGGTTTACAATGTTGTAATAGAAGTAGCATGTGCATGTAGTTCACTAACTAGGATTCAGAAAACAACTTGCTGGGTAAAAAAGGAAGAGGTTCTCTCTGCCGTTCACTCCTTTGATTTATTTATGAGAGACAGAAAATACTCGCTCTAAAAATGAAAAAAAAAAAAAAGTGACAGGTGGTAAAAAAGCATCTGAATTATGTTTCAACTCTTTAAGGATCTGAGTCATGGGAATTCTCATCTTTCAAAATAATTTGAAATCTTCAGAATGTTATTCTCTGTGGTGTTTCCTAGAAGGTTTTATTCACTAATTTAAGCAAGAACAAACAACACTGAATTTTAATTAACTGTCAGGTACATCAGTTTCTATTCCAAACCTCCTCCAGGAAACGACTATTTTAGAATTTAACATAGAAGGGTGTTTATAAGACAATAAATAATATGCTTCTCACTGCAGTCTAGTGAGTGGCAGGCCCTAAAAGTAGTAAAAATCTTAAACTAAGCACAGTCTTCTGTGTGCTGCATCCATTTCCCTGGAGTACACTGTCCATTCAGAAATTGTGCTTTTGTAATATATATTCTAAAAAAATACATATGCATTTACACAACATAATCTGAGATCAGAGACTCAGCAGAAAACATAAATGTCACTACTGAAAATACAAGACATTCTGCAAGTTTGCCATATTCAGCTGTGGGTCTCACTTTGACCATTAAAACCAAGAGCACTGACATTTTTAAGGTGAACAGTTACAGGGGTTTAGCTTTTGAACCTTTTATGACTGACAGAAAATCAGCTTCATGGTTTCAGCCAGAATTTCACTTTGAAATCAATGCTGACTCAACGTACCATCTTTTTCCCCCCGTTGCTAAGATGCAGTCTAGGTCAAAAGTCTTGTTCTGTATTTTGTGCAACACTTAATACCAAAACATAAAACAGAACTGGCAAGGACACTCAAGTTCAGTTACTATGAGGTCTCAGTATGGTCTAGGCAGTTGCAATATCCTATCATAATTCTTATTTAGTAGCAAAGTTTACAATCAAGCAAACTAAAAAGAGGCTGTCTTTTTAAAACAGAGAGCAATCGGGTGCCTCCCATTTTTCAGTTAAAATGACATGGATTGAATGGCATTTTGTTTTTTAAATAATAGTAGACTTATTTGATAACTTCAATGAACCTTCCCCAAAGTTAAACTGCTGTGCCAATTACTTTTCACCATATACTTTCCACAGCACTTCTTCAGCCAGAGCTGGAAGCAAAGTGTTACACAGCAAACTCTTAGTGAAGCAAAAGACTCAGCAGCTGTGGGCTCAGGCAGGGTCAGGACAGTGAGCACCAGCCTTGGCCCTGGATATCCCACCACAGCTCCTGGCTGAGGGCCAATGCACAGAGCATCCTCAGGAGACCGGAGGTCCTCCTGCTGAAGGTTTCTCTGGGCAATACGAAGAGCATAGCCCAGAACATGTATTTTTGACCAAGAGTTTCCAGGTGTATCTAAGCTGTGCATTCTTGCAAACAAATGGTACAACGCACGCTACCTATAGCTTTGTTTGGAGACAGCTAAAACAAGATCTACTGAAGCATTTTTCTTTCTGCAGAAAATGGAGGAGTAGTGGGGAGGAGGACGGGGAACTGGAACACCTTTTTTTGTCTGTTTAGGATGCGATTAATCCCAGAAAAGTCACACCACACCATATCCAGCACTTGCAAGATTTAGCCCTAAGCAACTGACTCTGTTTTCTGATATCTGAGTCACTGCTGAGTTACTTTCTAAGAAGGAGAGTTTTTAACAGCAGGTGAATTATTATCATCACCTCTTTTGGACACCTTTAAATAAACATGGGTATGATCCACAACAGTGGCAACTATAAGCACAATTAAAATTATAGTAAATAGACAAGAAAACCTATGACTTTGGAAAGTTTCCCAAAGTTCCCATACTTCTGCAAAAGCAAATAATTTTTAAGCTACGAAACAAACATTTACAACACTGGTCCGTATTAATTGTGTATTAAAATTCCAGTGTTACATGCCCAAGAAAAATTTTCACCTTACATTCTTCACTGAAGACAAAGATTATTAGAAAAAATGCTGTGTTACAAATAGGAAAGAAACTACTTAGAGAAACTTTTACACCACTGGTAAAATATTAACATCTACTATAATTCCATAGAATTAATTTTTTTCCCTATAATTATCTATTGCTATAAAGTGCTTTCTCAAGCAACATCTTGCAGGTATCTTTTACATACATGCATTTAATTATATTGTTAATGAAAAATCCTCCTACTCTCTCATCACTGACTAGAAGAATATATTATATGTGCTTCCCCACCACCACCAACCAAGATCAGAGTGAATATTTCATTGGACCATTAAAATGATCCACAGCAAACACACTACTTCCATGAGCTTGCACTAGAAAATCTATCATATCATGGCTAGGCTTCGCGAACGAAGATTTGGGAAGGCTCTATCCACATTTGCTACAGGCTGCTACAACTGGTATGACTATTAAGGTCATTCTATATCAACATGAATTAGAAGTATTTTAACCTTTATTTACCCTTCAGACTCTTCTACAAATATTTTTTCATTTCCTTTTACTAAAAAGCGACTCTAATCAACAGTAAAGGCAACTCTATTAGTAAATTTATGAAAGAGGTGTAGCATTTTGGGGACTTGTGATATGCTAACAACCCAAAAACTGCTACAGAAATTAAAGTCATAAAATCTTAAAGTATCGTATAATAAAATTCTTTCTATAACAGTTTATAAATTGTGTGTTCTATCTTATTATGCGCAGCATCAAAACTAATTTATTCAGTTAGATTGCTTGCATTAGCCATGACTTCAAGGAGTTCTGAAATTGATACAATAGAAAGATTCATGTTTATGCTGGTATAGTCTTAAATCTGTTCATTTTTTTCCAAGCATGTAACTCCACATAGATGTGTCCTACTAGGCTGCAGAACTGCTCCCTGTATGCAGTAAAATACCTAAATACAAATTTAGTAAAAGTTATAAATATTAAACTTGTGGAGGTGTCTGGGTTTCTTTTTTTCTTCAAAAGGAAAGAATAAGCAAAGCATTTGTGCAATGACACACACTACAAATGTTGTTATTGCCAACAATGAACTGCTATCACCTTAGAGCAAGTATTCTCAATCCATTCAAAACTACATCCATGATAACAGTTTCCTAGTATTTTTTGGTTTGTTCTAACAAACTTAAACCCAAAATTATGACTGCCTCCTCTCTAGGAACCTAAAAATACAGCAGTTCCAAACCCATCAAACCCACCAGGATCACTAAGACAAAAAATTCTTTTGGGACTCAGTCTTTCAAGCTCTTCTGCAACTTCCTAGAAGCTCAAACTAAGCAGCTGGCTTTGGATGATGAACACATGAATGACCTTGAAACTGAAGGCACACACGAGGCACAGTTGGAGACGAGAGATCTCCCCATCACTTCCTGACTACAGACCACACCAGCACTGAGGGGCAGAGGAAATACCGTTCATGAGCACACCAAGTGCACAAAGAGGAAGCAGCCAGCTACAAGCATCATTTCAGGACGACTCCTGCAGCAAAAAAATGCTAGCAGAGACCTTAATATATTCTGCCTATAGCATGCCTAGTGTGTTGTATTCACCCCTCACACAGAACTCACTTTCTCAGGCTTTGCATGTACAAGGAAACCAATTTTCTGTCTACCTGTGCTGTAGTAGAAGAATTATTAGATGCAAGGGCTGATTTTGTGATTGATCCTCTGTAATAGTGGAATGAGGAATGGGACAAAAAAAGGTTTGTTTTTAACGTGCCTAACATTTTTGAAAATCCTACAAAGGGAAAAATAAGAAAATTAACAGTAGTGCATAAACAAGCTTAGAAGAGTCAGAAAACAATCTAAATACGTTTAATTGACTTACGAGATATTTTTTTCATTGAGTTATCAAGCACTCCCTAAAATTAACCCCTTCTATTTCTCCAATGAAAAGAAAAAAATATATGAGAAACATTTCTTTATCTGACTTAAATTTTGCAGGCTAGTTTGAGTCAATGGAAGATCGTTCTTAACTGTATGAGTCAGAGTATGCAGTAGCTCTTTAGTTACTCCAGACCAAATGGCTCAGAAACTTTGTCCCAAATCAAGTATACACTTTTCCAAAACTTTATCTCCAGAATTAGTGCTGGTAAAATCTATACCACATTACACAGAATTTTCCTTTCTGAAAAGGAAGGACCATAACAAAAAATATTAAAAGTACTGACAGGAAAAAAATTAAAATCTGAGGTGTAATCCTATAGCATACTCTTTCTTGCCATTTTTCCCAAATGACTATCCAGTCTCAGTAATCACTTGCCCAAATAAATACCCATTATATAGCCAAAACAGAGTTCTCCCTGTTACTGGATATGTGTATGTCTAGTCATAGAAGGGAACATGTCAGCAGCCTCTAGCCTGGTAGCTTGACACACATGCACCACCTTCTATCCTGTGACAGGGAGAATTGCCACAAAAAAAAAAAAATTGTGTCATGAAAGCCACATCCCATCACATAAGGGGAGAAAAGGCTGCAACATATGGTCTAAGAAAGTCTCTGAGCTATCCAAAAGGTTAGCACTATGGAGTTAAAGTCATGACTACTAAGAAAATCATCCTACTATGGTAATAGAGGCAGAAGTGTTGTGGGTTTCAACACTGGATTTATCTATCCTCTTTGACTGAATAAGGATCTCATCATGGCCAGGCTTCGCGAACGAAGATTTGGGAAAGGTCTCTACCCATGTTTGCTACAAGTGCGCTGGTGGCTAAAAAGGCCAATACGAGACAGGCATGTCTGATTGCAAAAGGCACAGCAGAAAGACTCCTTAGGTAGTAAATTCTGCAAGACATGATTCTTTCTGTGTTGTCTTTTCTCCTCAAGGGCAATCCCGCGTGCTTTCTTAAAGGCATCAGCAGCGTTATAGATGGTGTGTCTCCAGACCTCTTGATTGGAGGCCAGAGTAGACCAGTTATGTTGATCAATATGGCCAAGGCTGAGATGTTCTTTCAGGGAGTCCTTGTATCTTCTCTTTGGGGCTCCTCTCTTGCGGCAACCGGTGGCAAGTTTGCCATAAAGTGAGATCTTCGGGAGGCGGTGATCCTTCATCCTTTGAGACGTGTCCTGCCCAACGCAGCTGTGTTCTCAGCAACATGGCCTCAATACCTGTGATTGCTGCTTGTTCTAGAACAGATGTATTGGTCACATAATCTGACCAGTGGATGTTTAGGATTGTGCGGAGGCAGCGTTGATGGAAGCGTTCCAGGAGTCGCAGGTGGTGGCGGTAGATGACCTGTAATTGAGATCCATATAAGAGAGTAGACAGCACAATGGTTCTGTAAACACTGATCTTGGTACTTTTCTTCAAGTGTTTATTTTGCCAAACTCTTTTATGAAGCTTTCCGAAGGCACTATATGCCTTTGCTAACCTGTTGTCTATCTCTCCGTCAATCTTACCATCTGAGGAGATGAGGCTACCTAGGTAATTAAACTGCTGGACTGATTTGAGCTCTGATTCGCCAATGGTGATATGGGGATGATGGAAGACTTCTTGAGGTGCAGGTTGATAGAGAACTTCTGTCTTCTTTAAGCTGACTTCCAGCCCAAAGAGCTTGGCAGCGTCTGCAAAGCAGGATGTTAAACGCTGCAGAGCTGCTTCTGTGTGGGCCACAAGGGCGGCATCATCAGCATAGAGCAGCTCCCAGACAAGATGGTTTAAGGTCTTGGTGTGGGCCTTCAGTCGCCTTAGGTTGAAGAGGCTTCCATCAGTACGGTATCGGATGTAGATACTGTCCTGATCATCGAGGTCTGCCGTGGCCCTTTGGAGCATCATGCTGAAAAAGACTGTGAATAGAGTTGGTGCAAGAATGCAGCCTTGTTTCACACCATTCTTTATTAGAAAGGCCTCAGAAAGTGCATTGCCATATCAGACTTGGCTGTGTTGATCCTCATGGAGTGAGATGATCATTTTGAGGGACTTGGGGGGACAACATAAACATTCCAAAATCTGCCACAGACCCTTCCTGCTCACAGTATCAAAAGCCTTGGTGAGGTCAACAAAGGTTACATAGAGACCTTATGAAGCCCAGAAAACAGCATACAGGCCTACATACCAAGCTCAAAGTCCTCTACTCAGCGCTGATGGTCAAACGCTTCTGACTGACAAAACCTCCATTCTGAATCGATGGTCTGAACACTTTCAGACCCTTTTCAGTACTAGCCGTGTAGTCCAAGACACAGCCATTCAGTCCATCACACAACAACCAGTGAAGTATGAATTGGATACTGCCCCTAATTTATGAGAAATGCTTAAGGTCATTCAGCAGGTGAAAATCGGCAAGGCAGCTGGGGTTGATGGAATTCCACCTTAAGTCTGGAAACATGGGGGCCTTGCACTCCATGCTAAATTTCACGAGTTTGTAGTGTGCTGTTGGGAACTCGGCGAACTACCATCAGACCTTCGTGATGTAGTCATCATCACCCTTTATAAGAAGAAAGGAATTAAATTAGACTGTTCAAATTACCATGGTATTACTCTGCTCTCCATTGCTGGCAAAATCCTGGCAAGAATACTCTTGAACAGACTAATACTCGCCATAGTAGAAGGAATTCTACCTGAAAGCCAATGTGGTTTCAGAGCCAACAGGAGTACCACAGACATGGTATTTGTTCTCAGATAAGCATCTACACCAGAGGTTACCAACCTTTTGCTGTGAGTTCCAAAAATCTTCATGGATTCAAAACCTCTAGCCATATACCTGAGATTTGTATTGGCGAGTTGAGGAGAGTGGAGCCTCTGGTACAGTTCCAAGTGAGTAGACAGCTCTTGCCTCTGAGCTGAAATTCTAATACTGAAACTTCAGTATTAGAAGATATAACAGGGCTGACTATGGTCTGTGCATCCCCAGGTGACAAAGCAACATTGCAAAACATTTAAATAAAATATTAATAACAACAAATTTACTAGACTGAAAACTCAGGTGAAAGGTATGAGGAATTTCTTTAGGTAGTGTAGCTTTCCATCACCACTCTATGTAGCAAAGCAAGACAGGAAATCCACCCAAACTGTGCATCTTATCTCCCACTACCACGTATTATGCATCCTCAGCTCTGATCAGAGCACACTCCTTATACAAGCACTGGAAACATATCCTTCAGGGCACAACTCCATAACTTGCTCTTCTTACATCTGCACACTATCAAGTGGGTATAAAGTTGTCAATACCCTTTTGTCTTCTCTAAACTTCTTTTATATAAAAGGTCCACAGTAAGTCTCGACTTTAATTGTTTTCAGTATTCTCAGTATGGTCATGAAGTACAAGAATGGTTATGTGTGGCAAAACATCACATTTCTATGAGAGTCCCAAGATATCTGGGCAACAGAATTTTGTCCTGATATTTCAAAACACTGCAAATGTTGTGATATGAACATTAACCAGATGCAGAAAAATATGTATTATCCAGCCACCTTCTCACTTCAGCTGTATTGCTCAGGAGGCTGCTCTCATCAACTATTTCACCTAGAGACCAGACTGACCTTTTCCCCGCCTTCATTTTCAGCAACTTTCATTTCTGATGGCATAACAGGATAAAAACCAAAAGGACAGACTAATGCAAAAAGCATCCCTTTTTCATAGTTTCTTCATACATCACATGGCTTAAAACCCTGTCTTGAACATAGATGCAGCAAGCATACTAATACATTATGTAAACTACAGCAAATAATTTATAACTTCCTGAAAGCAACTAATTTTAAGTTACACTGTCAGTGTAATGGCACAGTTTAAAAGATAGATTTCAGTGAGCAAATCCTGATCTACATAGTAGGTTGATAGTAGAATCAAAAGGAAAATTGCCTGAAAAATAATCCTCTGTCACCAAAGAAAACTACTCCAGTTTTGGAATTCTTGCATAAACTTTGCCTGCTGTCATATTTTGCTCACTGGAAGTATTCAGGCTTCATAAACATGGGTGCTGAGAGTTCAAAACACAATCCTATTACATTACAAATAAACACTAAAATATAGGTGAAGATATTTCAGCATTACCTTTTAATTAAAGGTAAAAGTGGTTACTTCCATCCTTCACAAGAAGATATTTATTGAGCATGCATTTTCTATTTCACTCTAGAACGGTGCACACACTTACTGGTGTGGTAAACAGCCTGACACACAGTTACAACATATCACCTGAACCAAACTGTGCCAGAAGTTAGTTGGGGCATATAAGCCAGCATAAACATGCACACAAAAGCTATACTGCAATAGATTTCTTCTGATTACTATCAGCATGACTACTTCTGAATAAACAAACTCTTATTTTTTGCCAGAAAACTGGCAGAATAACAAAGCAGAAAACTAGTAAAACAGTCAAACCTGAAAATATTATTGCCTTGAATCAACTTTATAGCAGATGCAAATCTATACTTCCTTTCCGTAAGCATGTTTTGTATTACACATGAACTCCGTATTTGTAGTATACCTCTTGAAATACAGGATTTATTTATACAGGCAGATTATCAGACTTCCATTCAGTCACTGAAATTAAAAAAAAAAAGTATTTAGCCTAAATTCATTTAGATGAATCAGGCATCCAGTTGTTGAATAAGCTTTTTTAAATTTTGCACCAGGAAGACATTTAAAATTAATTTTTCCATACCCAGTATAACTCTTGCACTAATCCTAGACGATACTTTATTAGAATTTTTCACTGCAATAGTCATGTCTACAACTTTTCCATTTTTCAGGTAAAGCCAATACATTATTCATAATTTTACTTTTGTTCCTTAGACTTACGAGACAAAACACTTTGATTAACTAAACCTGGATATCTCTTGCATTTGACAGCTTGTAACTCGGGCTTCTTTAAGACCATTTACTACTTACATTGCGAAAGAAATCATATAATTTAAAAATTTTAAGTAAGAGGCTGTTCCCCTTGGACTAGTCGTGTCATTTATTATACAGCTGATTACTAAAAAGGGTACATCTTCAGGGGATGTGTGGGGTGTATGTGTCTTTTATTCTTTTTTTTTATTTCCCTTTCAATAACACATGCAAGATCCTTGCCCAGGCAACTCAAATTGAAAGAAACAGACCCCTTGTGAATTCCCTGCATTAGTTACCAAATTAATCCATGTCAAGCAGGACACAATGCAAGTTTACTTTGGTTTAAAGTTTATCAACTGCAAGTATGTGTCAGTACACGAATGTTATGTTTCTAGAAGGAAATGTTTTCATTAATTTGCTGGTACTGAAGCACATCTGTATTTGACTTATACAGGAAGTACAGATCTGAAAATATATATAACATCATTTGTTATTAGTTATGTTCTGTGATTACAACAGGGAAAAGCAATCAGATCTCCTATCTCCAATATTTTCCCGTAACAAAATTTAGATACTATGAACACAGTCTCTGACAAGAAGCAACAATATATTGGAGTCTCTTCAATACAACAGTTGTGTTTAATGGATACTCAATACTGGGCATTTTTGTCAAGAAATTAGTAATAATAATAATAACAACAACTGCCACGCTTAGATTCATGCTAAACATCTTTCCAGGAACCTTACAGCCTGGTTGCCACTCAAGTATTGATTTTTGCAATCTATTCTGCATGTTGAGAAGAAAAACATAAATCTTTAACACATCGAAGTGGATTTGCAGTCATAACGTGAAATATACAGGCTATGATAACATGATTGACTATCTACAGTACTTCAGTATTTTATTCCTTGCCATTCAGGGAAAACACACAGAAAAGATCAGAAAGTATTCGGTGATAGTTTTAGTTCTCGCATTTTAATTTTTGTACTGCTAAACAACAACAAATATACAACAAAGATAAAAAATACCAAATCAGACATTGTTTCACATCTCCTGTACACTTTTCAGACTGCCATAGTTGCTCTGTTAAAAATCTCCTCTTCTGTTTGAATCACAAAGGGAACAATTTCCTGCACATCAAGCTAGGTTGTCAAGTAAGTGTATTTCAGTGATCTTCAGACTTATTTAGTAATTTGTTTTTCTTTCACCCTGATGTACTGTAATTTCATAATCAATAAATTCCTGGACTTAGTAGGCACTTACAATGAATGGCTGCATTTCCATAAAGGAGATTAGGCTTGATTCATATTTCAATTAAAAAAACCCAAAAAAACCAAAAAAACTCCAAAACAAAACCAAACAAAAAACCCCCAAAACCTTCCACCACCAGCCCCCCGCCCCAAAAAAGCCCACCACAACAACCAACAAACCCAACAAAACAGTCTTGACAGTAAATCTTTGGAGTAAACACACCCAAAATTCATATACCCACTTCAATACTTTAATACCTAGAAAAATGCTAATATGAATATTTTTATTCTATCCTCAGGCATTGTTTAAACTACTAATAGCATTGATATCAATTTACAGTAATTTCAGATTCCATATTTACATGTTTATATTCTACTCCTATGACTTTAATACTTAGATCAGAATATAATATCATCACTATTCTAAAAAGTTTTCCTTCATTATTTTTCCCACCAAATAATTACACTAGAGAAACAGTGTGACTAACAGGTCAAAAACCAGAAAACACAGAAAAATAAAAACTTCACAGCTCCCTAAAAGTCAAAGGCATGTACTGAGCATCTCTGTTTCTTTCAAAAAAGCAAAACCCCAAAACCCCAACAAAAGAAAACACATAAACACACAGCCTGTGTGAGTTATTGGCATAGGTTTATTTATATTTGTATGTATAAAGTCTGTGCCAGTGGTTGTTAAAGCAAGATCATTTTAAAAGCCCGTACAGCTGTTCTGAAATAAACCAAGTAGACAGACTTACAATTTACATCAAATGCTAGTCAGCAGTGCTTCTCAATTTTAAAAGATTTTATATAAGCTGCACAACATGTTCAGTGGCAAAGATATTTGTCATCAACTTGCATTGCTGTTCTCTTGCAAAAAAACATTTGATCATTTCACTGTATCTTACACACTGTTTTCTTGGTTTAAATACTGATCCCTTCTAATTTCATCATCATCTTTTAAACATTCTTTTCAGAGTAATAATCTAGATCTGGAGAAAAGTAAAGAGCTTCTTACCATTCCGATCCAATATTTTCTCCGTCTCTGGAGTTCAGCAGCAAGGAGCTGTTGCTGTTGCACTGCTTACTAAAGACACCGGAGGCTTTGGAAGCAGAGAATGTTTTATGTGGTTAAAATGTATCACCAGCGATTATATTTCAGTCCCTCAATTCCTAGCCTTGATGCTCTGGAAATCAGCCAATCCAAGCGATAAAGAGGTTTGCAAGAAGAAGTTGCAGAATTTCCACAGCAAATGCTTCATGGAAATGTTTTGCTTCTTGATACTTGTTTTTTATATCCACTAAATGTTAAAATAAATCCTGGCTCCCTCTTCCCTCCTCCTCTTTTTTTTTTTTTCTTTTCCAAAATGAGATTCATATATTGTTCACAAGGGACTTCAGCACTTGCTACAGCTAGGCACAGTGCAGAAAGGCATCATGCCAGATTCCGCACACATCTCAGCCAAGATACCTGAATTTTGACTTGCAACACACCCTGTTATTCCAAACATGGATCTTCCTAAGCCAAAGCTCCTAACTGCCAAAATACACAGTGTTTCTGTAAGGCAGCCAAATGCCCCTTCAGATTTGCTAAGAGTATCTTTTATTTGCAATGTGGTTGCTCTTTGTTGGCTTTTCTTTTTCTTTTTTTTTTTTTAAACACTTTTTTTCCCTAGTGAGGACAATTTCATTCCAAAAGGATGAAATTATCATCTCACGCTTCTAGTACCACCCCTCTCAAGAACATACACCACAGAAAATCTCTGCAAAGCTGTAACTACTTAGTTAATATTATAACAATCTTAATGTTTTCAGTGACAACCCAGAATGCTGCCGTGCTTGGTGTGATAAAATAAAAAAAAATAAATAAGAACACGACAGTCCTGACTCCATGGACCTTGCTATCAAATAACTCAGTAAGAGATGACAGAGAGGGAGGCGGAAGGAGCCAGGTCAGATATTACTGGCTAGTTTAACAGGTACTTAAAGGAATAACCAGCAACCTCACTATTTCCAAGCTTTTTGGATACCACAATAAAGGAATATTAAAGAAAGGGTTATCAGGAGGCTATATGGAAACTACCTTGGAGATGGTCTCAAGAAGAAAGCATGTTATTGCACTAAGAAAGCACAAGAATGAGCTTGAAATTTTAATGCATGGATTAAAGAGGACGGAGAGATGCTTCTGCAATAACTGAGAGTTTATAAAGGTCTAGAAAAATCAAGTGCAAGAAGGGAAAAGAAATTCAGAAGACAAGTTTGTAGCTTTCTTCTATTCTCTTTGCAACAGGATATAATCATGATTTTCATTGAAACTGAATGGGCATGAGAGTGCAGGACTGAGCTGAAAAAATCAAGGAAAAGGATGCTGGACTAATTGGAAAGCTTGTTTAAGAGATGAAGAAAAGCTGGGAGGAAGTTTCGAATGTTTTTTTGAAACAGTTTTTTAAGAAATTACATAAAGAAATAAGATTTAATCATCAATAACACTGATGATGTTGTTTCTGAACATATAGAAAGAACACAGTAATAAATGACACATGTTATGGACATCATGTCAAGATTAGGTCATTTTCCAGAGTGCAGCAATAGGGGAGTTTGCAGGAGGTCTGTTTTAGCTGTTTTGAGCTGTTGTTACCCAGTTGAATAGCCACAAGAAACTCTCTTTATTCCAAATCTTTCTGCTTCAGTCAGAGCTAAAGAAATTCATCTGCAAGCCATCATGAAAAGGTGAATGACTTGTATTTAGAGATGAGCTATCTGATGTAAACAAAGGGTCCATTGTTCAACCCCTAAGAAACATAGTAAGATGGAGTGGAAAGAGGCACTGAAAGAGCTATTAAGAAGGTAGAAGGGAAAATAAGAAAAACAGGTTCTATGAAACCAAAAGAGACAAAATTTCAGGAAGAAAAATGGACAACAGCATACAAGACAACGTACAAAACATACAAAGAAAATCAGTACAGAGCACTGGTTTCATCGTTTGACCAGAAAGCTGTCTGTGGATACTCTGTCTCAAGTAGCTTCAGCAGCATGGAGGGAGCAGGAGATGCATTGATTGATAAGTGCCCAGTGCCACACCAGAACTTTGGCAGAGACCATAAACGACCTTTATAGTCATATTAGTCCAACTGCTAATGGGATTCCCATCTGAGAGTCTTCACTTGTAATATCACTGAGACCCAACAGACAATTCTGAGAAACAATTCAATTGCAATCAATCAGGCTATTGAGGCTTGTTCTTTTTAGAAACGAAAACTTTCTCATCAGAATGTTTTCAGCCATCTTACTACTCTGTACAAACCTTTCCCGCGATCCTTGAAATTTCTGAAAACCTTATATTCACAAAAGATCACTGGGAGAGTGATCAGATGAATATGAAGACATGCAGCCAAGTCTTGCTCCTGTACATTTCTACACAAAATGCGTCTGGGACAGGGTGATATGGCCCTATTCATACGTGCAAACAATTTTCAACTCTGCCTTTCAGTCAATGAAGCCAGAATGCTTCCATACTTTAATGAACAGTTATTAAATTAATTGGATTCATACACATTTCAGAATGAATTCTGGCACAGTCTTCTCACAATTAAAACACACACCTCCCAAACTCAAGTGCAAATATCATCTAAATTCAACTAAAAGACACTTCTATACAGAACAAGCCCTATCATACACCTATATGGAAAAAAAATAATTAAAGTTAAAAAAAACAAGAAAAAAATAATACAAGTTAACTAACTTACTTCAGCATTAGGACTCTTGCTACCTAAGAAAGCCAACTTTTCCATTTACTTCAAACTCTTTCCAGCACACACAGAGAAAAAGAAATGCCCACTAAGGAAAAGAATTATGTACTGATATAACTGCAAAAGTTTAAATGTGAACTTCAACTTCTTCATCTACATAAGCCTTAAAGACGAAATCCTTTTTTTTTTTTTCCTCTTCAATTCTTAAAGGATCCATAAGCAATGGGAGCTTAAATTTTCTGGACAGGTCCAGAATGTCTCATTTTTATGAGGAAACCATCTTCCTCCCAAGTTTGAGTTAAAAACCTTCATTTAATCCTTTCTAGCTGGTTACAGCCCTCTTGACAGACTTCACCCCTCTGAGCAGATTAACTGTCATCATGAGCCCCATGCTTCAGGGGCTATTTAAAAAATAAAAATAAAGCTCTCAAAACTATCTGATCATATTCTTTAGGCCCCTCTAGAAATGTAGTCATTAGGCCACATAGTTTAAACACTTATTTAGACAGTGTTTCTTAAGCAATGACATAAGGATGCCCTTGAATGCTTTAAATGATCAAGAAATGCACAATGAGGCTGAAAAACCGAAGTTGGATTAATAGTAATCTACTTTTTGTGATGAAAATAGATTAGATCTGGCAATACAAGTCATTTCGCACATACATGTTCTTTGCAGCATGTAAACACTCACACTAGAGCCCTTGATCTGCAGCAACTGAAAAACTTCATTAAACAACTGATCAAAGAACTGAATTTTTGGTAGAATTTCTTTTTTTTTTTTTTTTTTGGCATTTGGTTGTTTTCTGAAGAGAAGATGAAAAAAGATTATTTCAATTTTTCACTAAATGAAAAATCCCAATAAATTTAAATGCACAACTGTTGAGTCATTTTGGATTTGTCTGAGATGCCACAAAGCCTCAGGAACATGCAGTTATGGCTCTCTTGTGGCTCTCTGTAAGTCTTTCCAAATTGTCCCGAGCATTATGAAGCACAATCTCTTCCCAGTAGTTGTAAAAAATAATTAAAGTATCTATGAACAGTTTGCTGTAAATAGTTAAAAATAAATCACGGCCTTAATAAGTAACAAGACAAAAAATGTAGTATTATTTGAAAGCATAGAATGAAGATAAACAAGATGGCATACATCTGCAGCAATTCTAAAGGTCAGCAAAGCAAAATAAAACCTCCAAGACACCTAGACAAAACATGAAAATTATCAATGAAAGACTCTGATTTTTTTAAATAATTTCATATTTCACAAAGGATCTTCTCCAAAATCTTCACTCTCAGAAAAGGTCTAAATCCATGATGATAGCTGGGATCTATGCAGAATGCACTTTCTCATTTTAAGGATATTAACTTTCATCAGCAATGGAAAGCAAGAAACCAGGGTGGAACACAATAAGGCTTTTCAAGATCTTAAGTAGCTTAAAATTCAAGCTCAAAAATTTTCAGTACAGAGTTTAGCCTGCCTTGGTCAGATGAACTTGAACAACAGAATTCTGAATTTTATTGTTAAAGGCTTAGAACAAACAGAAATGCTCTTAAAAAAGCACAGTGAAAAGAGGCAAGTGGCTATGCAAGACAGGAGAATGGACATGGCAGTGACCATGCCTGGCAGATGACTAGAGCCACAAGACCACTGTGTGGAGCAAGAACCATGGTCCTATTTAAATTTACTGTGGCATTACTTTCATACAAAAAAATATATGAAATGTATGTTCACACAGCAGCACCTCAGATGGTACCTCTTCTATTTGCTTGGGTCTTTTCACCAGAGCCTTTATTTCAAGATAACCTCTCCAACATTCTGTTGTATAACTTGGCTGTCACTATCCCAACTGGGATTTTTTTCAGAATCAAGTTATTTTTTCCTGAAAATGTAAGTCCCCATCCAGTATTGCTATAAAGAAGTATGTCCAAAATACACTCTGAGTGTAAACTGGTAAAGTACTCTATTTCTATGGACAAAAAAAGTCAACTGAACGTATGCTGAGAAACACAAAAATTCTCCATTTTTCAAAAATCTAGCTAGCACAGGAACTCCAAGGCCAAATAACACAACTATAAATGCCATTAGATCTCCATTGTTCATCAGTTTCATTAACAACATGGGAAAGCAACAGAATTTACAGGAAAAAAAGCAGTTGTTGGAAAGAAAGAGAAAGAAAGCAGAAAGAGGAAGAAAGAGAGCTGGGGGACAATGGGGGTTGGTGTGGAAATAGAGGCAGAACAGCAAGGTATCTCAATGTGGTCCCTCTTCAAGGCTTGCTGGATCTACAAATCAATAGCTAGAACAAAAACCAACAACCAACACCACCCAAAATCAAAGACATCACCACCTAGTCTGTTACTCTTCCAGAAGACAGAAATGTTTCACCTTGCAAGAAGCTTTACCAAAATCTCAGGTATAAGTTACATCTTGAAATCCCCTCGCTTATACAATTCATACATTATTGTCAGTGACACTTTCCAGTGGTAAACCCATCTTCTTCAAGAGGACTTATAATATAAAAGCACAGCCTTGAATACTTCAAATAATGTTCTGAAGCAGAAAGACGATTAAAAAGTTCTATTGGCCTTGCAGGAAAGAAAACTTTTATCCAAAATTCTGCTTGTAGAGATTTGGACCTCACACCAATAGAATATAATTTCAAATCAGTGGAAATACATTCAGATCTTATGAAGCTGGTACAGCACCTACAGAACAGAATAGGTTACTTGCAAATTAAGACTCTACTCAAGCAGTAGCCAAAGACTGAACCATGGCCCTGAATGTTTAGCATTACCCAGCACTAAACTGATGCTCACAGATCATAACTGGAGCTGTTGTCAGCTATTTAAATGAGCAGTATCAATACACAGAGTATGATGGGTTTTCATTGTTATCAACACCAAACATTGCTTACAATTTTCAAAGAAATATTTTCACATTATTTTGTGAAGAGCTGAAAGCATGAGTTGAAGGTAAGAACAGTTGCAAAAGAAATTCCATCGCATTTTCTTAAAAAAAAAAAAAAAAAGGGAAGAAGAAAGAAAAAGAGAGAAAGATAAAGCCTTCTTATGTATCAGATGCAGCTGAAAAAACATATGAGTGCTGCCTCCCAGAGTCCAGCTGCCTGGAAACAATACTTTCTGTTTTGCTGTGGTACACTGACTGATTCAGCAGCCAAGAAAATCTCCAAGGGCAGTGAAACAATAACTAGATTCTCTGTTTCTGCCAATCACTGTACTGAGGGGGTCACACTGGACCATCCCAGTCCAAGCTATGCACAGACCTAGGTTTCTGTGTTGCCTAAGCAGCACAGACAGGTATCAGCTTCAAAATGGAGCTGAATCAATCTCTCTCTCTCATATGCAGATGAATCCTTGCCTGCACAACTTCATAAAGGAAAACACAGTTAATAAACAGACCCTCTCTCTCCACAGGTCCCAAGAATGACTCTGTCTCCTACCACTCCTTCACCTGGAGCAGCCAGGTGGGCTATAAGAGCCTCTCCAGCACTCTGGGGAGATGGCTGGAGAAAGAGAGGCACAGGAGTGAGATGCAGAGCTACTCTGAGAGGGTGAGCAGCTTCCACTTCCCACCATCACTGTCAACAGAGACAATGCCACTGTTTCTATGCATGCTGCAGCCAAACGACTCAGAGCAGCACAGCATTTCTTGATCTAACCACTGAAATTACCACACACCGTAATCATGTTCTAAAGCAAAAAGCACACGTTAAAGGAATCCCACTTAAAGAAGTTTAGGGCTTATTGTATTGAGCACTAATGAGAGATCACTGTTTAGCAAGTTTGCAGCATCCTTCCATTGCAAAGTAACTTATGAGACATTTCTTATAAAAAGCCAAATACAAAGAGTACGATCCTATTTTTTTTTTTCAGCCAAAAGAAAACAGAACATTGCCTCTTTTCATCGTTTAGTGAAGACGGGACACAGCCCTTAAAGTGCGACCAGTGTAATTCAGGACAATATTCGTTCCGGTCACTGAGAAATACGCTCAGCAGGGCAGTACTTCCCCAGGCTGAGGGAACGCTTGCCCCTATGCAATGCGGGGAGCAGACCGGCAGGGCCGGCACAGGCGGCCGCTCCCCGCTCCCGCCGCTCTCCCGGCGCGTCTCCCCGCGGCCACCAGGGGGCGGTGCAGCCCCGCGCGGGCCGGGCGGGCGGAGCTGCCCGCGGTGCCCCGGCCCTGGCGGCGGGAGCGGCCACAGCGCGTCCTGCCGGGCACCCGAGAGCACGGACCTCTTACAGAGACAGCCTGCGTAATGCGTGCCCTAAAAATAGCCAGTTAGTATTTGGCCTCCAGCGTTAACAACGTTAGCTGTGTTGATGTAATTCCATTCCGTTTCCATGCGAAATTACCGCTTAATGTGATTTTACTGGATTATACAATACATGTCGTTATGCTGCGGTACTCTGCATAATGCCAGTAAGCATTAACAATAGCTTAATTAATACCAATAGCTTAATCCCAATAACTTTGGTAGAAGAGGAAAGAAATGGCAAAAAGATCAAAGGTGCTACCATTGAGCTGAGAATAGCTGGATACATAAGCAGAGAAATGTAGCAGCCCCTAAGGAGATCTTCAGGGCCTGGTGTGACCTCAGGGTTGTGACAGATAAAGGTGAGCTACATCTGTTGGACTTCCTTGATCATGACGTCTCTCCAAAACTGTCCTCAGACAGCTGATGTCTGATAAACAGATACAGGCTAGACATGGATGGCTCTGGAAAACTCCAGATGAAATTCAGAGGCACGGCACAGTACTATTGCAAAGTCCTAAGGACAAGAAAATACTCAGAAAGGCATTGGATGGCTAAGGCTCAGATTCCTGTGTGACAGTACCTGACAGACATGGTGGCTTTATCCCAAGCAACAGGGCCAGGAAAGTGCCAAACTATTCCAGTGTAAAAAGCTCAGTGAGAAATATAACCTACTTTAAAAATCAACACTAGTGTCCCCAACTGGTTCTCAGGGGAGGGACTGATCCTAAGAAAGAAATGAATAGTAGCTGAACAGCACCGGCGTTTGTTCAGGTACCAGTCACTATAGAGCAGGTAGTGCTGATTAAACCCACTTCCAAATGAAGAGTCATGAGCAAGAAATCAAGCAGGCAAATGACTGCTACAGATTTGTGAAAACTTGAGAAGTGTAGGTGTACACAACACGCATCTCCAGCACAGGCTGAACGAAAAATGGACCTTCACAGTGCTGAAAGACATATGCAAGCTAAGTATTCCCTTTACCTGATAGGATTTTGTGAAAAGACACAGCAAGTGGTCAGACAGTTGAACAAAAACAATCTCTGGAAATGACAGAACTTCTGAAAAACTGATCATAGCAGTGGATGACAATCTGGCCCACTTGCAGCTAAGAATATAAGAAAGAAGGAAGAGCTCATTTTAGTGGCAAGGTCTTTGAATAGCTTCTCAAAAAACTGCACAAGCTTCTGAACTAAATTCTTTAACCAAAACACTAACCATGTTGGAAAAAGGAGAAAATTGATTTAAGGGATGGACTGTTTCCTTAAAAGACAGAGGGACATTGTAGCTGAGGCTTTACCCTAAACTAATTATAGCCAAATACAGTGAGATCAACAGAGAAAGTCTTTCACTCATTTTACCAAGCTTAAAAACAGTCCATTTCACAAAGTATCACAAGATAGTCTATTCCTTGTCCTGAGTGGTACAAGGCTCCTACATATGAAAAAGTGAAGTCAAGAATCTTACAATAATCTCTGTAAATCCATGTTCTTAAAACAAAAGAGGTTGTTGAGAAAGAATACATTATCTCACTCTGGAGACTGAATGGACAGAACTACCAGTCCAATGGCCAAAAGCTTACAAGTAAATACACATATAAATCAGAATGGCAACCTGCTGCTATACAGTTAATTTAGGCACACAAAACTGGCACCTGGAGAGCAACATTGCTTCTAACCACAGGTCTGCAAATGATATATACTTACACAAACTACTGTGGTGGGATGACTCTGGTCAGAAGACAAACGCCCATGCAACTGCTCACTCACTTCCCCCACTCTGGCACACAGGAGAGAAAAGGAAGAACAAAGCAAGGAAACTTGTGGATCAAATAAAGACAGCTTAACGAGTGAAGGAAAGAGGGGACACATCATCCCTAAACCAGCAAGTGACTCAAAGGAAATCACTCACTACCTCCCACAAGCAGACCAAGGCCGAGACACTCTTCAAGCAATGACCACCATGGAAGATACTCACATACTCCATCTTCTACCTCCGGTTTTTATTGCTGAGTGAGCAGTTCCAGCTGTACGTCCTCCCAATTTCTTTCCCACCTACTTTCCTACTCAATTTGAGGGACAAGAGAAGAAGAAAGGCCTTTGTGCCATGCAAGCACTATTCAGCAATAGCCAATTACTGTGCATTATCAACACTGTTTTAGCCATGTATCCAAAACACAGTACCATACAGTACTGTGAAGAAAATTAACTGCCTCCCAGTTGGACACAGTACAAATATTTTGCAACAAAGTTGACTGTCATTACAGAAGACAGGAAAAAGGGAGCAATTTGGATAGTATGGACAGCCCCACGTACTTGCAAGGTCTTAATATGAGAGAGAATATTGCAGTGTGCCTGAAGCCACCATAGATGGAGTTGATGTTAACTCAAAAGACAGTATGGTGAAATAAATTATTAAATCATATATAACTTAACATACGAACATTCTCAGCCTTGCTCTTTGTAGCCAAAGCATTGCTTGCTTCTCAAATGAGAAGTTTCTAGTTGTTGCCTGGAGTGAGATGACATCAGTAGCTATAGTTAGGAAAGAAAAGTGAGTAACAGCTGATCAATAAGGCAGCAAAGAACTCAGAACCAAAATCAAGGCTGCTTGACTTGTCTGAACACATCTCACAGGTGAAAGGTGATCACTGCTTGCAAGGCTGTGTTTTTCAGGCTTGCAGGAAGCAACTGGACAGTGGAATAGTGGTTGAGTTGCAAAGTTAAAAACATTGTACAGCAAAGCATGAGACAGAATAAGAATATACTGTGCCTGGTGCATACAGTCATTATACTGCACTGGCAGAGGAAGAAAGGAATAATACGCATTTATAATAATTTAGATTAATAGTCACTTTTTTGCAGTGTAGTTGAAAGCTACTGTTCAGAAATTTAATGTCAGGTAATGAGTAAATTAATTAATTTATTACTGGTCAAGCCGAACTGAAAGCACAACTTAAGTTCATTAATAGCTTAATCATCTAATGATTTTAAGGCATCCAGAGGTAATTAAGGCCTAGGTATCCTTCCTGGTCAAATTCTTTGCTGCCATAGCACATATACAGTCACAGTAGTTTCATCTGTGTTTCACTTGTTGCTATGTTCCAATTGTTTACACAACTGAAAAATACGGCCTTGATGAGATTGAGAGTGACCCATCAGGAAAACAAAAATCACTTTCGAAAAACTAAGGACTGAGGAATATATAGAGAGAATACCACACATGGCAGAATTATGCCTTAATCTCTCCCCTTCTTCCTTTGGGAAATGTTTCTTCGGGTGACAAAACCAATACACACCCCCATTAAAAAAGCCTTGATGCTATTTGCTTACCAGCAAAACATTAATAACAAGCTTTCCCAGGTGATGCACAAAACTCTGCAGAGCAATGGCCATTCATAGCACTACCGCTTTCCACTACTGACTTACATACCCGGTGCATTCCTGAAGAGGCTGTTAAGAATTACTGTATTTCAAAATGCAGGAAAATGAAAATCAAATCTAAATACAAAGAAGAATGACTTGCAAAATATTACATAGCAAATATGCATCAGCCATGCTGAATGCCTATTTTTGCCAGATCGAAAGTTTTTGACTGAAGCTTGGAAAAGTAAACAATTTTCACCTGTGTATAAAAGAGATCATAAAGAATCAGTAAATCAGCAAATTAATCAGGAATGAAAAACAGATAGAAGTATTGGAAGATTCTGCCCTGACAACATGCAAAAAATATGAGTACTAAATATAACAACATACTAACAGCAAAACTAGTACCCAGCTGTGCTCTCCACGTTACATTTGTTGAGTATTGTGATCTTTTCAGCCTCCTCTGGATAAGCTTCAGTAGAAACAGACTCAAATAACTCACACAAGGAGTTCAAGAACCCACAAGTCACACATCTGAGCAGTAAGAATATGGTTGGAAACACATCCACATTGCAGCTGGTTGCCACACACACTGCTTTGCAGCACAGAGAAGCCTGTCTCAAAAAGTATTTTCAGTGTCCCCAGACACACATCTCTTCTTAAATAAAGAACCTAAAAGATCCAATGCTCAGATTTAATTGTTAAATCAATTAAAATCCTTTGTATGTGATACAAAATATTTCCTACTCTAAGTCTTTTTTTTGGGGGGGGGGGGGGGAGAGAGAGGGAAATGTAACTATTTCCATTATTTACAAGAATTACACATAACATTTCTGTAGCCGACAAAATAAAGTTTCCTGTATACATAAATTTCCTTAAGATAGTATCAGTCTTTGAATCTGCTATAAATAATTTGACCACTAATTGGAGACAAAGCTACAGTGTGTCCACATAGTTGACAATAACTATTAAAAATCATGAATCAGCCTAGTCTGAGTTGCAAATTCCTTTCCACAGGTCTAAATATTTTTTCTTTGTTTAGTCTTTACAACTAAATACATTACATTTAGATTATATTCTGATCTCTTAATATCTGAAGGGAGTTGTTGACACCACTTTTACATTCTCTGTGTTTCTCTCAAAACAAGGTAGTTCATTACTTCATGAAATCCAGTCTCTCAGCAAAGACAGCTATACTTGGATATACTCCCCTTGGAAATCTCTTCTGACCACTTTTCAGGAAACTGTTTTCAAAACTTCACTGAGCTTTCTGAACATTGGAGAACTTCCAGCTAATTCAGTCCGGAATTGTATGGAAAAAAACCCAAAACCAGACCCTCCACGACCCAAGGACCAGAGCTTCAATCCCATCAAGTGAAATTGTAAGGTATATTATGCAAATGTAAACCCTACTTTGTTTTCCTGAAGAGTTTATTTTTTGGCTATATGATGGGTATATCTTAATTTGTATTTTAGGTTGCTTCAAGACCGTACTTTTCTAAATACACAAGTCTTCTGACTTCCGTGTCTTGCACGGGAACCCAAGAAGCAGGGATGAACCTTTTCAGGACAGATAAATATTTACTAATATTTTAAAAAAAAAAGTGTCATCAAGTTACAAAACATCTCTTATCTCTTCTGATGCTTGGAATCTCAAGATGATACAGGATTGGATGGACAGGGCATGGCACATCTTTGCTGTGGAGAGGTTCACCAACTCTACATTTACTTGCACAAGGTTGTGCTTACAGTACAGATTCATGTATCACTGAAAGCAATCAAGTCTGGAATGTGGACTTCGAAGAGCACTTTGGTGGGAGACCCTATTATTCTTTTCTCATTAATAAACCAACAGTTCCTGGGAACAGGAACATATAATGTTTTCACATGGATTAAATACACAACTCAAGTAGCTAGCAGTCATCTCTATTCTTGCCAAGGAGGAATATATCTATATTTGCTATCACACAGATTACTAACTCCTTCTACAACAGTGTTCTGGGCCAGTCACCGTAATCTTTACTTCAATTTGTTTCACAGAGTGGAACCTGGATTAAACCCACAAGTGCATTTCAGGAGTGCAACTAATACTCAAAAACTTCTATTAGGCGTTCAGTCAGTGGAACTGGTAAAGACCAAGTCCTGTTAAAACTTCCTAAATATGTATAGCACACTCAGCCTTAGCACCAGCTATGTTTGCTTTAAAGATCTGCTTATATTGCTCTGTGTTATTTGTTATTGTAGACATATCTGTGCACGTGCCAGGGCCAGATGGAAACTGAGGGCAGTACGCCTCATCTTACAGACACTTGCAATAAAGAAAGACAAGCCCAAAGTGAAATACAGTGGCTAGGACATTAATCTAGGAGTTAGAGAACTAATTTAAATCCAAACCCAACAAACTGAGCAAGACAAATTGCCATTCTCTGCCTTTATTTCACCTCCTTGGCCTTCATGACAAGACCTGCCTCTCAATGCATTTGCACAGCATACTGCACAAAAGGCCCTAATCTCCGTACAGAACACTAATCCACATTATTATACAGTATCCTGCTAAAAACATAAAGGTGACCTCCAACTTTCTCTATATGCTTTCACACAAATAATTTAATTTCTGTGGAATTAGGATAAATCAATATTGTGTTTATAAATTAAGACTGTGTCACACAGTAAACCTGAACCTTGGCCAACTTTGTCCCTATGATCTGTGAAGCCACCCCAAATCCCTGAATGCATTTGAAAGGTAATCCCATAGCAAGTCCCTTCATCTTCATTGCTACCACAACTGCAAAATTGATGATAGATGCCTACATGTCTTCAGATTTTGAGTGCATTCAACACATGTTGATCATGCAGCTTGAACCAAAACAGCTTTTGCAGTTGGAAAAAAACACAAAACAGACTTAGCAGAATAAGCAGATGCTCCAATGTTATACTTCACATTTTCTAACCACTGAATACATACGAAGTATTATATAAAGTTGCTATTACAGTCTTCTGAGCCAAGGGGCTTTTCTTATTGTGGAGATAAAGTGAGCAATCTGAAACTCCAGATTCTCTTTCTATCCAAAATAAAGCACGGTTTTCATATTTTTCTACATATATTTGTAATGTTATCCTTTGGAAATCTACCACAACATGAACAAATCTGTAGCAATGTAAAAGACTGTTAAACTCTGTCTTATGCACAAATATATTTAACATGCATTTAAAAAAAAAAAAAAAAGCTATATAATTGCATCCTTAAAAAAGGGGGAAAGAACAAGGAAACCTGTAACCTGAAATAGTCTGACGGCATTACTCAATGAGACAAGAATGGTTGGTTTTGTTTTAAATGGCATAAGTGCCTGCATGGAGGTGTAAAACTATTTACTACTCTTCAATGAAAAGAAATCAAATCCAAAAAATGGAACAGCAACAGAAGTGGAAACCCAACTCTTCTGTAATAGAAGTTTGACAAGAATGAACATAAAACAGGTGTTGTCAGATATACTTTGTAAGCAAAGCATACTTGTTGCAGTCTTTCACCAATCATTCTATGAATTACCATATTCATACATTTTTACTGAGTCTCTACCTCATCTTACTTAGGCAAATACTACAATTGCTGATTGATAACAATATATTTTACCAAAGAAGTTGCCTTTCCAGTATCTATCTTACTGAAGAATGTTGACCCAACGACTCCGATTTTCTGAAAAACTGAAACAATAGAATTATGTGTCTGAAGAATAGGAGTGCAGCCATCACAAAGGTTCTTTGAATATTGCCTGATTTATATTGTCCCTTACCTACTGCACAATAACTCCGTATTCTCTGGCACTGCAAGTCTATAAGCACTCAAAACATTGGGACCTCAGAAGGCAAGCAGTGCAGAACATAAACAGGTCATAAATCACCTGACTAGTTCAGGGTAGGTGTTAGAAAGAGGTGGTAGGATGGCAGGACAGTTAATCTTGCTACCTTTATTTTATTTTTAAAATCACAAACTAGTACTTGCTTGCTTTAGCATGCAGACTCACAGAAGCGTAAAAAGTACTTAGAACTATATGCCCCACTTGCACTATTTTTTAATTTTATTTTTTTTTATGGAAACAAAGATAACATTCATTTTCTGAAAAAAGGTCACGTAGTTATGTGAGGTCTCTGGTTTACAGCCTTATGTAAAACAAGGCTTTCTGTTATTACAGAGTGTTTCCTTTTAGCAGAGGAAGTGCTATACTGTAAGTATAGCACTACTCATTCATGTTTAAATAGAAAGAAAAACCAACCAAACAACAAGACAAAAAAAAATTAATAAATGCAAAAACCACATCATTCCCAAAGTAGTTGTAATGCAACACATTTGTAAAGAAAAGGACTTTCTTTCAAACTATGCCAAACTAAAGAGCAATTCAGTATCTATGCTGAATATTTTCTTAAAAATGAAGCACAGCCTAAAGCCCTCAATATAAGGGCTTGACAGTAATCAGCACTACACAAGCCATCAACATTTCTTCCCACAGAGCTTAAAATTGAGAATTTTAAGGCCTTGATCACAAGTTCATTGGAATTAACAGAGTTTTCCATGGTTTTGGACTATGTCCCAGAGAAATCAGCAAGCACAAGCAGACTGGAACATAAGGCAAGGTAACAGAAAAACACATTAACAGTAAGAGTGAGCTTACTTTATGTTCTGAGAAACAATTTGCACACCTGCTTTATTTCAAAATCCTAATACAATTATACTGCAGGTTACATTTGCGTACAAGAGGCAGCAATTTTTTTAAACTGAAATAATAACTTTAGCTTATTTAAAGACAAAACACTAAAACCAAGCATAATAAATAATAATAAATGTATTAATAACACACAGGGACTTGGTAATTTCGTAAGCGAAGAACATAATTGCATCTTTTTTATATGAACTGTAATAAATAGGCTAGATACATCATGATTAAAATGTAATGTCATCCACCATTCAGTATGACACTTAGTTATAGTTAATGCAGTCCAGAGGCAGAAGCATGGACTATGTGACTCCTAATCTTCTGTTCAGTCTTGGTTTCTTATGATTTACTTAGAAGAGGGACATATTTCATGGGCATGCTTCCAGCGATCCAATTATGAAATGTATACTATTGTAAGAGTTGACAGAACGTAGACACATTATCTTCTTACCCCGTTTTTCTTCTTTTCTATTTCCCAGCAAAGCAACCTTTATATTCTCAGAAAATACATCTATTACATGTATTTTTTTAAGTGATCTTTTATCAGTGCAACAGCTAATGGCTAACAGGTCTCTGTGCTACATTGTTTACATATGTATGTTTCAATTTAATGAAAAAAATTTATTTTATAATGTTACAGAGAAATGTTACCAAGTATGTTAGTAACTATCTCTCAAAGGCCACCTGTTGGTTTAAATAACTTTGAGTTACTAAAGTTATTGAGAAAAATTAAATGAGCTGGCAATTTATTTTCATTTTATAGATTCGTTTGAGAATAAACAGGTTTAGTATTTGATCTTTCACAGTCTCCTGTAAGATCCTCATAGGAAACCTGATGAAATATGGGCAGACAGTGAGGTGGACTGAAAACTGGCTGAAGTGCCAGGTCCAGAGGGTGGTGATCTGGATGATGGGACAGCACATACCTTCAGCAAGTCTGCATATGATACAGAACTGGGAGGAATGGCTCCTATGCCTGAGGGTTGTGCTGCCATCCAGAGGGACCTTGACAGGCTTGAGAAATGGGTCGACAGGAATCTCATTAAGTTCAACAAAAGGAAATGCAAATTCCTGCACCTGGAGAGGAACAACCCCACCGGTATATGTGTCAGCACATGCTGGGAGCAGTAAGCTGGAAAGCAGCTTTGCAGAAGAGGCCCTGGGGATCCTGGTAGACACCAAGTGGAATATGAGCCAGTTTTATGCCCAAGTGGCAAACAAGACCAACAGTATCCTGGTCTCCACTAGAAGAAGCACTGTCAGCCAAGAGGTGATCCTGCCCCTCTACTCAGCCCTGGTGAGGCCACAGCTCAGTGCAGTACTGTGCCCAGTTCTGGGCTCCCTAGCAGAACAGAAATATGGAGCCATGGAGAGACTTTAACAAAGGGTCGTGAATACAGTTAAGGGAGTCCATCACTATGTGCAAATATCTGAAGAGGAGATGTAAAGACATTGGAGACAGACTCTCATCAGTGGTGTTCTCTGACAAGACAAGAGTCAATGTGCACAAACTGAAATGCAAGACATTCTGTCTGATCATTGGGAAATGCTTTTTTAATGTGCCCAAGTGAGTTGAGTCAGAGTGCCCAGAGAGGTCCAGAGGAGTTCCCATCCTTGGAGGTAATCCAAAGCTGTCTGGACATGGTCCTGAACAGCCTGCTCTCGGTGTTCCTGCTTGAGCATAGGAGTTGGAAAAGATGACCTCCAGAGGTCCTTTCCAATGTCAACCATTCTGTGAATGCAAAGCAGTGAGTTTAGCTGCAGGAGCTTTTTCCCCAAAACTGCCTTGAGCTTCTTTCCTTCATGATCTGAGTTTTCTAGTTTTTCCTTATGATTGTCTTCTTCAGGCATTTCTGTGAAAGATAGCTAGAAAAAAATTAGTATGTTTTACACTGTATATTCTGGGAGGAAATATGCATGTACATAGCTTGACTATGTTCAGTATTTTCCTAATCTCATGTTAAAACAGAGAACAGTTCAGAGGTTAGTGGGTTTTGTTTGGTTTTGGGTTTGTTTTTTTTTTCTCAAGCATAACAAAGAAAAAAGAATTAAAATGTTTCTGAATTTTTCTGTTCATGGAGAAGTCTACTTGTTTCAAAAATGGGCTGGCTTAATTTACAGTATTGTGGTGGAACATTTTGTCTAGCTTGTGTGCTGCCCTTTTGAACTTTTGCCAAGTTCCTCTAGTTTCTCCACTAAATTATCAATAAAAGTGCCTCTTGGGAACAAGTCTGTGGCTTATTCTCTTGATGCTATCTCGAGGTATTAAAGAACCCTATATATATATTTTAAACTCCTGGCTGAGCCTGTGAGCTTGCAGCTTAGGGGCTGGAATGTTATACTGCTCCTTTCTCTTCATCAAATTTGGCTCAACCTGCAGCAACATGATTGCTAGATTAGTTTCAATACCAACCTGCAGATGAGACACGCATAGAATTGTATCTAAAATTTCCAGTGTACCATTTATTCTGGTGAGCTGAAATGAAAAATTTTATGTTATCGTTTATCTAAAGTATTCATATGGCTCACAACTTGTCCATATGTATATTTTATCCTCTTCACTGGATATATCCCCAGAACCTTTATAAAACGCTGAGTAACATTATTAGTTCATTATACCTGCAGAGAAACAAGTTGCAGTGAGAGTATGGTACCTTGTTCAAGATCACAAGAAAAACATAAAATACGTTTCCACTCTATCTTTCAAAGGAGTAGTCCTGAGACACTGTCTTGAGATCTTATTCCCTGTCTATGACCAAAACATTTCTTAGGTTAGGCCAACTTTAGGACACTCAATCTAGAAACTGAATATAAACTCATAATAAAGTGAAAATTTAATAATATCTTCTCTGCTCAGCCCCATCACTCTTTTAAAGACTAGCCAATTTTCTGGAGCCAGGCAAACTTCAAGGAAGTTAAGCAAAGCTAACTTTGCAACAGAAAAAACTTTTGGCAGATGAGGAAATGTGATAAACATTTTGAGTCTTAAAGTAGTACTTCTACTGTTACATACTCTTTTCTCTAATAGAAAAAAAATTAGTTGCAAATACGGTCTCAAATCTCTTAAGCAGAGTAACAGTCACTGTAGCTGCACACAGCTTCCCTTGGGAGTAATTCTGGGAATGTAATAGCCAGTTGAGCTTAAGAGCAGGTGCAGGGAGGAATTACATTTACTTCTTTCTTAGAGTCAGAAATGGCAAACATTTCCCACAGTCAAAGTGAGGCCAGGCTCAGGAATCAGCCACTGAGAGGCCAAGCTTTTCATACTTGAAGAGAGAAGGCAGCAAGTGAGGAAGATGATGAGGACATCACTTGGACTTACCAAGAGCAAATTGTATTCGACTAACCTGAATGCCTTCTGTGTGATATGACTGTGAACTCTGTGGACTAGAGGAAAGCAATCACACTGCATAGCTTGACATTACCAAGGCTTCTGACAGTCTTCCATATAACCCTTACAGAGAAATCGGCAAGGTGTGCACTGGATAACTATGTAAGTTGGGTTAGAAACTGTACAAACCATGGAGCTAAAGGGGTTGCAGTCAGCATCAGAGGTCAGCTGGTGGCCAGATACTACCTGAGTATCTCAGGGATTGCTACCAGGACCAGTACTGAGCAACACAAGGCCACAATTCAGAGAGATGTCAGCAGTCTCAAGAAACAGTCTGACAGAAGCCCGGTGAATGTCAATGGTAAATGTAAAGTCCCACACTGGAGAGAGGACCAATATAAATACTAAAGAATCAACGTCCACAGTAAAGCAAATGAATGAATTAGCTGGCAAAGGGTAACACAGACAGTCATGCAAAAGATTATGTTACCTTGTGTACAAATCCAGAGCAACAAAAATCTCACAACTTTTCAGAAATTAAAATGAAAGAAAATAAACTAGTTCTATGTTTAAGATGCCAAAAGACATAACAAAATGAAAAGGCAAGTGTAAAATCAACACCTCCACTCCCTTAAACCTGAATACAAAGGAGAAAAAGCAGCTTCCTAAGTGTTAAAGAATTTTCTGCAGACAGTTTGAGCTTTAAGTAACACCTTTTCCTCACTTTGAAATATCCACTAGAATGCATACATGGTCAGGAATTCAGGATTAAGAAACTGAAAGAAGCACTATTATTTCAAATGTTCACCAATCCAATGCTTTTTATCCGCAACCAAAAATTAATTTTCTCAATGATGTAAACCTAATGAAAGTAATTTAAGAATTGAAACCATTGCTATTGCCATACCTGACATTAATACTGTACTTGGAGGCAACTCCAGATAATAAAACACTTGTCCCCATTGGGCCTGATTTTCTTATCCATCCTCTTTATATCATCCTATCCCACAACATAAAGAAAAGAATCCTGATTATCTGAAATATCCATATCAATCCATGTTTCCCATATCAAGTGAAAGTGTTCACAAAACACAATGGAAAGGAAGGAATTTCAACTCTCAGGAAGACAATGCTGTCACTCAAATTACAAATGGACACTAGTCATAGCATGCAATGGGTTATTCACACAGAAAAGTTATGACTGAGGTGACAGCATTGTTCTCCCTACATGCTTCAAGTAGTATAACAACATTACAGATTATATGGTAGCATTAACAAAGAAAAACTATTATTTCTGTAATCTTGGTTTATAATAGACAGGAAGGTATTCTACTTTCAATGCAGTTTTTGTTTGAAAAGTGGTATGAAAACTGCTTGAATTCTTTCAGAAATAAATGGCAACTTACCTGACATAAAGACTACAAAAAGAAACCAAAAACCCTGTATCTAAGAATAAGTATATTTAAACAAATCAGATGAGACCATTACAATTTACCTCGGTTTTCAGGAGCTATCCACACATAGAGACTTTGGAATGGGCTTTTCTGGGATTGAAAAAAAGCTCACCTCGGAAATATTTGTGCAAATTTGCAAAGGCTTATGCCAAAAGTGTTTGTGTAGCCATTCAGATAATACTTACATGCCTTCTCTGCAGATAGCAAACATTAAAAATAGAGAGCAAGGCGAAGACAGCATTATTAGTGTTCAGTTATACACACTGAATTGCAAATAAATAAAGAATTTAAACCAATACAAACTTGCAAAGAACTTGTCATCTGCATTAGGACTGAAAAAATTAACTCACAATTAGAATATCCTCAGCTTTTGGAAAACAAGAATGACACCTATTTAGTTTAAATACTTCATATTCCCCTCTTTGGTGGTTTCTGTAGCTTCCACATTTGTCACTTGAAGGTATGTAACACAAGGTAGTTAAACGAGCCAATGACTCCCCATGTCTTGGGAAGACACTAGAGTCCATTATACCAATATAAATTAAAAAAGAAAATCAATCTCTGCATCAACATCCATGTATGTTTTCAGAGCCCACTATTCCAAGGAGTCAACCACAAAAGTTACTTTTACTGTTCTTGTCTTGTTAACAACATTTGGCCAGTTTGTATGTGGAGATTCATGATGGAGCTTCTTCTCAGCCAGAGCCTTCAGGTGAAAACAGTGAGTCCCCCAAAGTGAGCATAGCAAAAAAACAGACAAAACCAAACAGCAACAAGAAAAATAACCAAACAAAACCCACCACCTTTCTATTTCTAATTGCTTGCACAGAAGTACTAAGCTAATACAGAACCCAGAACTCAAACCCGCTGCATGGAAAAATCAAAAAAAAAATAGATTTTGTACCTATCATTTCACAGCGCAGGTCTTCTCCTCTGATTTGGCTATCCAACCCAAAAGCTTTCACAGGCTGAGACGAACAATCATGTTTTTATCTCCAGAATCCCAAAGAGCTTCTATCTTTCTATCTACTACTACAAGCAAGTTTTCTCCTCATTTCAGGAATCTTCCAGACTACACTTTCCTTTAGTTTCCTTCAAGCTTCCCAGTTCCTCTCCTCTGCTTGCCCCACCTCCAACCCTAAAAGTTTCTTCAAGCCTCAAGGCTCAGCTGCTCTCAAAAATTACTCATCTCTCCCTTCCTGCAAAGCACAGCAGCACCCAAGACAATATAAGAGAACCTTCTTTCTGCTGCCAAGCCTTCCTTTTTTTTCTTTCTTTTTTTTTTTTAACAAAAAGAAAGAAAACAACACAATGCATGGTAAACATGCAATAAATACAATTAAACAAAGCTCTCAGTTACAGTATCATGCTCAATAGTCAGAAGTATACACATATGTATTACATATTAATTACATAACAAGTAATTAAAGTTAATTAAGAAGAGCTAGAACAAGCTACTGTAAAAGCAATATAACTCACAGAAGAGAGGCCAGTACCAGCGGTTCTGTTGTCTTCAGATTACATCATCATGATGTCTCTAATTAGACTTGCAACTATTATCTACAATGGTATTTTGGGAAGGTATTTCCTTCGTGATGGTAATAATCAAACATCCATCAGTAATTGGTTCCTCATCAAGCTACTCTACTAGAGTCAGAAATTCCATGCTAAGAGCCTGAACAAAGTAGCCAGATATGCTATCAAAAATTAATAATGTCCAGAAATAAACTGAAAACATCTGATGCCAAACAGAATCACGAAGTGAATAAACAAAGCCACAAGCATTCACAAAGGTTCTTATAAACTATTTTTCATCTTCCAAATACTGGAGAAACACACATTTAAAAAAACCCAAAACACAAGTAGCTGTTAGGGAGATACTTTTAACAAAAGAGAAATCATAGAAAGTAACAGCTCAAAAACAATAACCGCATTAGTCGGAACAGGAAAGGATCTTACAGCCTTTCAAAAATACCACACTCCTCACCTCCCTTATTTAAGCAATGTATTAAAAAAAACCAAAGCAACACAAACACAACATACGCATACAGTGGAAACCTGGGAGCTAAAACACATAAACATTTCAAATGTTTCATGTGTGCCTTAGGTATTCTGGCCTGTAAATCAGAAAGTATTACTATAGGGCTACTCCTATAATAAACAGGTATTTCTAATATCTGCTGCAAATTTCTTACTAGTTCAGAGAAAATCCTATTTACTACCTGCACAAACTAACTTGAAAAGATGCACTCTCAGTTGTCTGTTTCTGAACAACAAAAATAAATGTGCAATCACTTGGAAAAACAGATTCCATAAGACTGAGAAACGGGTTTTTTTCATTCCCTTTAAGGCACAGTGGTACAGTTGCTTGTATTCCTCTGCACCGAAAAAATCGGAGCTCTCATTTAATCAAAAGGAGAGAGATTGCAAAAGAACACACTGTTGGCAGACACTACAAAGTCACACTGGTGATGAAAACTTTTGTTGCTCTTCATGTAATCATTGCGTTTTAAATTACTAGATCTATAGACCACATTTCCAAGGCTGTTGGCCAACTCCAACTGTCACACAACCCAGACACTTCCATCTTCCTTGTAAATTCAGGGTTTTCAGAAGTGCATATTCAGGATTTAGGAGTTTAAATCAATAAAGAACTTCAGAAAGTATTGCCTTGCCAGTATAAAAATCATGTATAAACCTTGTAAGAGAAGAGTATTTTTGCAAATCCTACATATATTTCACTCACCATATTTTCCCACACAAGGCGCACTGCAGAAGGTGGCATGCAATACCAAAACAGGGCTGCAGATTTTTTAGAGAAGTTCAAGGGGACAAGCCAGCAGGGTGGGGACAAGGGAGTAAAGAAAAATAATTTAAAAATTAAGCATCATAAAAGAGCTGATGAGATGAAATTAATAAGAAAAAAAGGAAAAACCAAAGGCCTTGGTTTGGGTAGGTAAACCCAACCTCAGAGAAAGAAAAAGGGAGACAATTGTGCAATAGAGTATATTTTAAAAAATAGATATGAACAACAGTTATTTAAAGCCAAACAGAATGCCTGGAACAGCCCCAGCACAGACACAGAACAGAGGAACAAAGTGCACACACTGAAGAAGAAGTATTTTTTAAAAATTGAAATTTCCAGCAGACCGAGGTTTCAGCTGTCATATGGTTGCAGAAACAAATAGATTGAGGCTGATGAGCATTAAGACCATATACACACAGCCAGAGAACGCTGTCTCACTCATTCCAGTTTTCTGCAGCAGGAGTTTGATGCAACTAAGCCATGACAAAAAGGCTTAGAGAGAACAATACTGCAGAAAACGGGATAAAATAACACAGAAAGGGTTAGGTGCCTGCCACAAGCCCAATAGGGAATTGAAAGAAAAGCCTGAAGGGACAGCAGCTCACATCGACAAAGGAAATCACCTTGTTCAAAAGGGTAACATTTTCCAAAATACATAAGAGTTTTGTTTCATGATAGACACAAAGGAATTGTTGTCACTAATCAGAAAATAAATCATTGTAAAACATTGTAAAATCATGAAACAGCAGGTGTATTGATATATTATGATGCTCACAATATCCCAAATAAGCACCAATCAATCTTCAACATCACAGATTTGGTATAAGTCACGTTCTACAAACAAATCACCCAAAACATAGCTTCGAATTGCAAATAATTTCAAAATGGTTTGCCTTTCATTCATTGGTATTCTTTTTGTTTGCTTGTTTTAAGTAATTCATTTTCAAGTTATCTTTCCTCAGAACTATCCCATCACCTACAGTAACCAGGGTGGGTGTCTGTATAATCTTCATGTAACATGACTTACTCAAAAGATGCATCTTCTCAGGAATCTAAAAATCACAGTTCCAATATAGAGGCAGCATTGAATATACTTCATCCCATACTGTTTTAAGCAGCACTAATGCACAGGGCTGCATGCATGACCCCAAACTATTTTTTATCTAGTTAATAGCAAAAGTCATCTGTTCACAAAATATACTGGTTTTCCATGAAAAGATACATAGAGAAACTGTACAGTTAAGCAAACACTTCAAACCATGACTGAAGCCACATCTATATGATGTGAAGAACAGGCTACTATCCTACCAAAATTTAACATTATGAATCCTGTTGAAAATTCAGGGAAAATACTTTTCCATAAGGCACCCAAGACCACAAAAGTAAGTGGATAGCTGCCTTCCATATTACAATTTACAGGACTAAACACACTGCCACAGGCCATAGGACAATTCCTTAATAAGCAGAAAGAAGTTATGGAACATACTGATTTAGGGGAAGAAAGGAAACAGTGTGTTCACTACCTCTGGCAAACCCATTGGCTTGAAACCTTTGAAACACTTTATTCCAGAAGGTAACAGTAAACGGACAGCACAGGATTACAATTGCAAATCAACTTCTGTTTAGGAAGACAGAAATCACCACCTATCCTACTGCATAGGCTCTTAAAGAGCCTATGTTCCAGTCCTAGAGCAAACTGACAGAGCATTAGCTCTGACTTACTCCATTCCACTCATGTTCACAACCTAACTTTGCTGGCTATTTTATCACTGCCCATAAAGAGATGAAACTGGTCAAATTCTGTCAGCAGCAGCCAAAGCCACAGGAAAGATGCTGTTTCAGAATTTCTATATGACCCCTAATCACTTTGTTTCTTCTTAGTGTTTCTAGATGCTAGTGGTCCTCCTCAGCAAACAACTATGGGGGAATAGCAAACTTGATACAAGTCTCCACCAGTTATACAAATAGACATTCTTCTCTTTGCTCACCTAATTAATTTGTCACAGAGGCAAAAATGTTTTTTGGAGGTTTCATTCTTTGGGGGTTTTTTATTTTGTTTTTTTTTTCCCAATTATTATCATTGAAGTAGGTGCACATTTCCACTTAAATGAGCACAAAGCATGAAAGAAGATGATACCTGCTCTCACTAAACTGAGATCAAATTCCAGTTTAGGTTTCATTTGCTTTGTAGCATGACGGGCATTCTTTTTCACTTACACTTTCTAATGAGGAACAGAAGTATTCTGATGGGGAGCAAAGAAATAATTTCACAGGTAGCTTTGTTCTGCTGAGCTTTCTTTAGGTATCCATTCTTGGCAGATAATTGCAGTTTCAAATGCATCCTGCATCTGAGTGACTTCCTTCTGTATTCTCCATTCTTAAACAACCTTAAGGTGGACTTAAATGGTGAGCAACTATATCTGTATAATTTTTTTCATGTTCACATAGGCATTACAGTTTCTTACATCCCATCTGTTATATTAGGATGCTTTCTGTCCTTTTGATAGCCTGTCAAGGATTCTCCCCTGTGCTAACTGCAAAGTTTTCTCAAATGATGTATCCAGCATCTAGCCTGATGATCCAGAGACTTAAAGCTCAAGAAAAGGTGAGGAGTCCAAGACAGATTTTTCCTCCAACTGCTTAGCATGATATATTGAGCTTGCTTTTTAGCTTCAAATCCATGACAGCTGAGCTGATCAACAGTCTTCTCTCAGGGAGCTTAAATCCATAGTAATGAAGTCAATGGACCGTGGTTTTGGAACAAGATCAAACAAAAGTGCACAAGTTGCATAGTGTTCAAATCACTGTCACCTTTAACACCATTCCCAGAAGTAAGTAAACAGCCTCAGCTGAGGTGATGCCTGAAGTTTATTCAGCACATAATTTCCCTTATCAAAAAACTCTTGCCTAGAAAGGATTAGTCATGGAACTTAATGGACAGCAGCACAATTTCTGTAACATGAAAAGCAGTAGTGAGACATGCCATGTTTACTGTGGCTGGAAGTGCTGAAGACCTTATTAACTTTTACACATTCCCACATTTCAAAATAAATATAAATCTGCTCACTATGGCAGGGTTTTTACAGCATATACTAACTTTAAGAAAACCAAGTTAGAGTTCAACCTCAAGCAAATATGCCTTTATTACAGTAACAATAGGATCAAGAAATTTAAGCTGGTCACAATCACTGTCTCAGAACTGCTCCACATTTGGTTCTGCTCCAAACAGTTTAAAATGCCTTGGGGAAATCCAGCCTATTTTATGTATCAGAATGGTAGGAATTATCTGAATCTCTATTTGTTTTATTAGCAGCAATTCTCATTTACATTAGCTTTTTTATTCCACTAAACATTTAATTATAATTAAACTTTAAATAGAGAAATACAAATAGCAACAAAAAAATTAAAAGAGAATAGCTAGTATTTATGAGTTGCAACAACTTCGTCAACTATAAAACAAGCCCTGATTATGTTGACATCATGCAGTCAAAAATGGAGCTTACTAAGTTTTCTTAAAATCTTGATTTTAAGGTGAGAAATTAATAAAATGCACAACTTTATTCATCTAAAATAATGCACATACAGAAGAGGGTTTTCAGGTTGGGCAAAAGTGGGAAAAAAATCAGTAAATTTGTCTTCATCTTCAGAAAGTAATCCAATGTAGTATTGCTAAAAATATCACTCTGATATTTATCTGTCCAGGGCTAGATGCTATCTATGCAGTCACAATCACAGTGCATTGATCAAAACAAAAGAATACAAGTCCCTGTAAAAATACTCAAATCCTACATCATATTTGGAAAGCCTTTATAAAAGTTAAAGAATTCGGAAGAGCAAATCCTAAAAAAAAAAACAAAAACAAAAAAAACCCGACCAATCGAACGAACAAAAACTTCAAACCAAACAAACAAACAAAAAAAACCAAAAATAAAAACAAGAAAACCACAATCAAACAAACAAACCAACCAAAACAAAAACTCCAAAACCAAAAAACCCCACCAAAATAGGTTTTTATGTACAAGCATTCAGAAAAAAAAAATCCTCTAGGAATAATTTTCCAATCTAATAAAAATTGTTTTCTGATTAAATCAATTCACCGGTATCAATGTATTCTTCATTTCCTCTCTTCCACTTCCTGAACTTCTGAGGTTGTCCTAACTCCCTGCACATATTTCTTTAGTTGAGTGGCCCCTCTGCAGACCAAGGCACAGTATACAGTCAGGCAACTTCAAGAAGCCCAGCACTTAAGTCACTTTGAGGGAAGAGTAGGTTAACTGGCTTCCTTTATAACACTAATGACCAGTGAATCTGTGAGTGCCTCAGTTCTCAATAAATAGATCAACTGCATCCCCACAGGGTAAGATACCTACTTATACATTCAGCTCATTGTTCCCACCTGGGCATACATGTCTCAAGCAGGCAGCAGCACAGGTTCTGGATTTGGCTGATTAGGGAATATGGATCCCAGCATGCATGTATTGCCTAAGAGAAATATCCTAAGGCAATCTACTTTAGTTCCCAAGAACTGTGAAGGACGAGTTGCAAGCAACTTGGTTGTCCACTCAGACTACGCAATCTTACAGACACTAAAGTAGTGTCACTGCATGGACAAATTAATGCTACACTTTTTCACTCTAACAGCTGTCATCTAGTAATGCAAAAATTCAACATAAAGCATCCACGTCTCATTTTAAGAACCTTCTTTCAGATGAAATCTAACAGAGGAGATATTCATTGTAAGAGAATATATGGACCTTCCAAGACATTAAGAGGGTGCCTATTTTCTTTCCTCTCAGTAATGAAACTGTGAAAAAGGCATGGGAATCAGACCTGAAATAATGTTACAAAAAAAGCAAAGCAAGAGCTGGGCAGTTATAAGCCCATCTCTTGTCCCTCAAGAAAACATTCTATCAGGGAAGACAGATTCAGGGAGTCTATTACCAGCACCGGACTCTCTTTTCAGGAATGATTAAGAGTGTATGATTTCCCATCCTGAACAACAATAATGTGAGGTTTATTAATCATTGGCATGACTTGGCCTGTTGTATCCAACTTTTAATAGTCTGGTAAAGTTATTTTCACTTCAGTACCTTAGCATTCCTGGTTATAGAATGGAAGAAGGCCTAAGGTAAACACACAATCTGTCACAGTGACTAACTTCTTTGGGCATCCTCTCCAGACAGTGAATTGATTGCATTTGTGAGGAGTTATTAATTAGCGTTTTAAGTACTCCTACTACCCTTAAAAGTGCTACTGTCAATGGTCAGCTACAGGACCAAAGCAATGAAAACTGCAAAGAATTTGGTTATGTAACAGCCAAGGAGATTAGGTTGCAAGTTTCTGCAGTTCCTATTTCAAAATCCTTAAATGAGGATGGTCAACACTGATAAAAAGAAAGAATGACCAGAGTAAAAAAAGTAATTTGGATTTTCCCTAATGCTGATAGCATTAGGAGAAGCAAAGCAGTGAAAAGCACCTTTCCTATATCTACACTGAAGTCAACATCTGGAACAAACACAGACTAAGATTTAGATCTTTTCTTCAGAAACTAGAAGACCTCATTTCTAAAAAGACTTGAATGGGTTGAATTAAATTTATACATTTATATATAAATTAATTTTAAGTGCAACTTTGAAACTTGAAGATATTTTGTTTTCCTGTGCAACAACATAAAGTCAGACACTATAAATTAAGCTTGTTACAGTGAATATGCCCCTCAAATATTTTAAATTTAGCTTTAGAAATTTGGATGTTCAAAGTGACTAATATCAAAACCATCAGAACTGATGTGTTAGATTAATGCAACGTTTAAAGTTTCTCTCATATGTCAGAGAAAGAAGAGGTACTTCTAGGACTAGTGTCCCTTGTTTACATGGCTAGGTTTTGGGGGGGTGAAAGGGCAGTGCAGAAGTGGCCTCTGTGAGACCAGCAGCTGCCCCCATGTTGGACACAGCCAGTTCCAGCTGGCTCCATGACAGACCTGCTGCTTGCCAAAGCTGGGCCCACCAACAGCACTGGTTGGTGCCTCTGTTGGTAACACATATAAGGATAAAAACCACTGCACAACAGTTACATGAGACAAGCAAGAAAAATGTATGAGAAACAGTCCTGCCAACAGCAAGGTCAGGGAAGGAGAATGGGAAGTAGGGGTTCCAGGTGCCAGACCAGAGATTCCTCTGCTGCCCATGAAGACAGCAGGTCCCCTGAAGCCCATGGAGGACCATACCAGAGCAGATATCCACGCTGCAGCTCGTGCCAGAGCAGGGCAGAAGCTGTAGCCTGTGGAGAGCCCACAAAGGAGCAGACTCCAGCAGGAAGCGCAGCCCATGGGGGACCCATTCCTGGAGCATAACCCATGAAGAGCTGCAGCTAGTGTGAAAGACCCACATTAGAACAGTTTGACAGGGACTATATCCCATGAGAGAGATCCCACACCACAACAGGGAACAGTGTGAGGAAGAAGGAGTGGCAGAGACAAAGTAAACAAATCCCATTCCCAAATACCCTGTGCCACTCAAGGGATTGAGGGGAAGGAGGTTGAAGATTCAGGAACAAAGATTGAAGCCAAGCCTGGAAAGATAGGAGGAGGAGAAAAGGTGGGTTTAGTCTTGTCCTTGTCTCTTATTACCCTACATTTAATTGACAATAGATAAAATTAATTTTCCCCAAGCTTAGCTCAGTCCTAAAAGGAGTGACTGAGGTCACTTGACTTGTTCAGCTTGAAGAAAAGAAGGCTGAGGGGAAATCCCATCACAGCCTACAACTTCCTCCTGAGGTGAAGTGGTAGGGCAGGCACTGACCTCTTCTCTCTGTGATCAGTAACAGGATCTGAGGGAATAACACAAAGCTGTATCAGGGAGGCTTAGGTTGGATATCAGAAAAAGCTTCTTCACCCAGAGGGTGGTTGGGCACTGGAACAGGCTTGCCAGGAAAGTGGTCACAGCACCAACCCTGACAGAGTTCAAGAAGCATTTGGAAAACACACTCAGGCACACAGTGTGATTCTTTGGGCTATCCTGAGCAGGGCCAGGAGTTGGACTTTGATGATCCCTGTGTGTTGCTTCCAACTCAGGATATTCTATGATTCTATGAACTCATTTAATTCAAAAAAAGCCAGGTGTTTGCATTTATTTCAAGACTAGGGCTGCTTTGGAAATGTGGGTAATGTTTTTTTGAATTCTGATTTATATCCTTTCATCATTCTTCCTTAAGTTGAAGCTGTTGGCTCTGTCTAGCAACTGATTTGGCTTGACTGAGTTCTACTCCTGTTACTTGCTTTACAGCAAGCTATGTCCCTCGTCTTTGCTTAGGTGTTGCAGGTTGTAGCCATACACATGGCATCTTCTGTATCCTTCTGATGACTACAAATCTCTCTTCTGACTTTTAACATTTGTGTTAGTTTTAATGCAAAAGCAGAAATGCACTTTTAAACTGTCCAGCAATATTTTTGTTAACAATTTCCAGTATCATAAGAAAAAAAGAGAAAAATAAAAGCTACCTAAGAGACCTACTAGTTTTTGGATAGCAAAAATGAACTGGCAAAATTGGATTTGGGATTTCGACTTTATAAAGGTATTATGACAGGTGAATTAAAGTTATATTTTATTTCTGATTTGGTCATGCGGCTCTGAGAAGTATCCTGGCCTTGTCAGGCAGCATGGTAAAACATCTCAGGCCTAACATTTGCACGTTAGATATCTGCCTCTGTTGCCAAGTGCCACTGCCCTCCCTGTACCTCACAGCCATTTTTCTCTCTGGGTAGCAATGCTGCCAAAGGGATAGCAGTGTGCTGAGCAACTGCATAACATCAACTGGTCAAGTAACAGCAAGAGTACTTAGAATCTGAAAATCCCAACGTTGCCCTTGCTACTGATCAGAACTTCAGTAAAAGACTAGAGACGATGCAACAATTATCAATAATTTCTCCTAATTATGATTCTACTAAAGATAACAGACTGAGGATAGCCAGGAAATAAAACTGTCCTGATACCCAATCTCCCCAAAAGTGAAGCAGTTTCTTAAAAGACAATTTTTAAAATCTTTTAACATAATTAAGTAAACAAATTTACAAGTTATTAGAGAAATACCACCACTACATTTTTGAGAAGGAAGACCTGTATTTGTCATAAAAACAAATATATGTTTGAAGCATATCTGTTGTAGCTTAAAAAGAAATCTGTTCAGCTTTTTTTTTAAGCTTTGATTATTTAAAATTAAGTTCTCTAGAATTCTTTGCTCAGGTACCAGGAAAGCAGGAAAGCTACTTGTCATTACTGAAGGATGCAGAGACATGATGGAGAGCTGCTGTAAATTAAACCAGACATAGGTAACTCGCATCAGCTAAAGGCTATTAGGTTAGCTACTTTTTCTCCCCCTCCACCTCTTCCTCTTAAAGAATTCACATTTCATTAAAAAAGGCAACACCAGGTAAAGAGAAACAAACAAACAAAAACAGTATGCCAAGGAAAATTTAAGACAGTTTTCACTCCAACACTTCAAACACCAGGCTAATAACTTCACAAAGAAGCACAAGGAACTAGCTGAAGCAGATACACAGAATCTAAACAATTTCAACTCTTCGGGGATTTCAGCCAAAGGTTTGCAACATTGCTGTGGTCATATCTGCAGTGTCGGCATTCCTCACATCTCTAGTAATTCCTCCATTAATTTTATGGATCTTCAACATATTTGGCCACAGCACACATGTACATTGAGGCATCACTTCACCAAAAACTCCTCATTGGACCTTTAAACATATTACAGCAGATTCATTTAATCTTAAATACAGCATCTGAGTTTACAGAAGAACAGGGGTGAGTTGTGTTCAGATCTTGTATAGTAAAAGCTGTGTTGCTGCCATTTGGAAAAAGAGAATCCCACAAAAAAACACTAGCCAATGAGGAGACACACTCTATTAAGATCCATTTGAAGAACAATTAATTAGCAAGATACCAGCAGTATGTTCCAGATTTTGACTTCCTCTATGGTCAGTCAATAATTAAATACTGAACTATTTTAAAGAAACTCTATCATATTTGTGCATATGAAGTTATTCTGTGCTTTTAGAAGAGATAGAGCAGTTGAATTTTGAACCTCTTTACTACACTCTTCAAAGTGAGATCTGTTTAAGAAAAAAAAAAGACCAAAAACCACAACACCAAACCTCACAATTTTGTTACAGTTTTGAAATCTAGAAACAAATTTTCTATATTTGAGATCCTTTTTACATAAACTATTTGATACAAATTGGCTTCAGAAGATGTTTTTTAATCCCTCAAACTATATATGGATTAATAAGCGTTGCACATGAATAAGTCATGCTATTCATTTTAACAAAAGTCAATATAAAATATCTACTGTGGTCTACAGGGACTTGCTGTAAATAAGAAACAAAATATACTGGTCCAATTTTATACCTATTACAACTGAAATCAATTTAAGAAATCATTTCAACTAAGCAAAACCCAACCCCCTCTACAATGCTGAAAGAGTACATGAGACTTCAAAATCTGTTCATGAATATCTTGACTTGCATTCACTATATACCCTTCTTCTGCCTATATCTGTCACTGCATAGCATCAAGTCTATGATGACATATTCTTAAAATCAGTGCCTCCATGAATGCTCAATCCTTGTATTTTGATTTTATTTGTAGGTATCAAGTAACATCATTATCTCATAGACAGCTGTAATGACATGTCATTCACATCCTCCATCCACCTGATGAAGTTTGCATATTTTCATATCCAATATTGGCCATAAGCTATCATATGTCAGTGACTATACCATTCAACCATACAAAATGATGCACCTCAAAGTAATTTGATTTGGAGTGGAAGAGTGGAGTGTAGGAAATAACTTCTTTAGCAAGAGAACACTCATAACCCTCAAAGATTTACCTGAAAATAGAAAATAACAACCTTGCTCCAAAACTGTATAAGCAAAATAGAACTTATAAATAAATAGGCATTTTATTTACATTCATGCAGTAGCCTGTCTTTTATAACACTCATGAGCAATGCAGCTACCTTAAGCCATAAAACCAAAGTATTTTCACATATCTGCTGTTGACATATCAATGTACTGCAGGGTATTCACAATAAATGTAAATGAAATAAATACTTCACAGCAAGCAAGAAATACCAATGTTTCAATTTTTTTCTTTACATTGTTTGAGTAGGCTGTGGGAATAAAAATAAGTAGTTCAAATGAGAGGGAAATCCTCAGAAGACCATGTATTCATACCACATTGATTACAGAGAAAGCTTTTCACACAAATGCTGCAGGGTTATTGAAGATTACAATTGTGACAAAATCCTGTCTAAACAAAAATAATAATAAAAACCCCACCACAACAACAAAAACCAGCAACCAAACCACACACAAAATAAAGGTTTTGCACTTTCAATCTTCAAACAAGTTAATGCTTATTTTCCTTGTCCACGCTAATATTGCATGATTTAAAATAAAGGTGTCTGAACATGCTACCAGAACAGTAGGTAGCTATCAAACTGTTGACAGATTATTTCCTCCCCTCAATTAATGCTCATTAATTTGATCATAGATACCAACATGCAAGCACATCTACCAAAAACCTGTTACAAAAGCCACAGCTCAGATTTTGGTGCTTTCTATGTTTTAGCTGTACTGAGATAAGACATTGACCTTTCTTTTTGATTCACAATGGGAGAATACTCCGCTTACAAGCTTACTACTGTGAAGCCTTGTTGTCAGTGTGAAGAATCACAAAAACATGTGTTAGAAGGCAGATAGGACTCAATACCTTTCTCAACATTTGAAATGTGATATTTCCAACAGATAATCAGTTCTTTTCAATTCCCTGGAAGTATAAACAACTCCAGTTTAAGATTTCACTAAGAGGAATAAAATACTCTGCAGGTTAGGGGGAAGGGAGGGTAATAGTCCATGAATTAGTTGGTAAAGGACCTTTTTCCAGGTTATATCTTTAAAGGACTCTACTATGCCATCTAGGATTTTCATGTAATAAAAGCAATTTATCCTTGTAATCAGACCATTGCTATTCAAAGAAACTTCAGGTGGCTGTACCACAAGAAATATTTTTCTGTGCATCTTGAAGTCAATGTGACTGTGATTGCAAATTATTCACTAATGTAAAGAATAGCAGACTGTTGCATTATGCAAGCCCATCCACACTCTTTTGCATCCCTGTAAATGCAGCTACTTTCCTGTCTTGATTGTACTGTACACTGTAACAATGGGTTTCACCTAATAAGCTATTCAGGAAACTCTTACACTGCATGCAGGTCATCTCAACCCATTTCCTTGCTGTTACAAGTAACATGGAAAATGCTTTCAAACATCATCTGAGACAGGAACACTTAGAAGCACCTTAAATTCTCATAAAATATTCACTAGAGCTATCCACAGTATCAGTTCTATTGTGGTATCAAACATACTTAGTTAAGTCATGTACTACTGCTGCAGGAAGAGATGTCTTGAAGGAAATCTCTACACCATATAAATTGAGTATGTTCAAAGTCCCATGCATGAAGAAGAAGAAGAAGAAGGGGGGGTAGGGGAGGGAAATCACAGCTAAAATTAAAAAAAAAAAAAAAAAGCAAAAGCTATTTTCTTTTAGCTATTATAGAACTACACTATAATCACTGTGAGATAAATGCTCTAACCTCCACCTGCACCATCCCAATCTTTCTCCTCCCACATCAGTGCTGAATTTGCTGGAATAGAAGAATGAATTAGCTAAGAACGTTAAAAAATATTTTCAGTTAGGAAAAGACTTGCATGTGGTTTGGAACAGTACTGACATCCCATTTACATCGTATTTGACCAGTATGGGACCTCTGAGTACCTCCTTTCTCTATCATTTGGGAAATGCCATGCCCAATTACTGGAGCAATGCTTTTCTTCTGGAGCCCCAGCTGGTGGATAGATAGCCTAAGGGAGTACCTAGACAGAAGTCTAGAAAGAAACAAAAAAGGGGGAAGGGACAAAAGAAGCTGGCTTACGTGCTCCAGTTTGTCTTTCCTCCTCAGCCAGACACTCGCACTGTAGTCCTGCTGCTTGACAGTGCTGTAGAAGTTCGCACCTACTCTGGTGAGGCTTGGAGAAGGCTCCCTGGGTCTGCTCTTCAGCCTCATCTGCTCGAAGCCCTCATGGGGGGATGAGGAGAGCCAGTCATGCCTGACTTCCATCTTGACATGACAAGGCAAAGTCCAAGGAAAAAAATCGAGAAATTAAGAGGCACTAGACAAAGATGGTCCAAAAAGGAACAGGATGAGGGAAGAAGAAAAAGAAGGAAAGCAAAAAAACCCCAAAACCTAAAAATGGTAAGAGAAGGGGGAGACAAGGAGAAATAACAAGATAGGAGGAGTGGAGGGAGAAGAAAAGGCTGCAGGTAGGAGAGAAAAGCGGACTAGGAGAGATGAAAGGGCACTCGGGAAAGAAGGCGCTCCAAGATGCCGCTGCTTGTTGCCCTCACCGCCAGCAAGCTGCAGTCCAGGACCGACGCAGCGGGAAGCGGCTGCGTGCGGCTGTGCCCGGGACGGCGGCGAGGGGCGGCGCGGCCCCAGCAGCCGAGGCCGGGCGGGGCCGCCGCCTCCAGCCCGCCTGCAGGTTGGCGCAGTGGAGGGGCCGCCGCCCGCCCGGGGAAGAGCCCGGCTCCTCCCCCGCCTCCCCCTCCCCGCAGCCACCTTCGGAGAAGCGGCGAGCGGTACGGGAGAGCCGCTTCCTTTGGAGAGGAGTCGCTGCCTCCGCACCCGCCCCCAGGGGACAGGACACCTCCCGCTCCCGTGGGGAAGTTCACTCAAACCCTCTTCCCCCGTCCCGGCGGGCACCGACCCGCCCGCTCCCCGCCGCGGGGCCGGGCAGCCGGCTGCCACTCCCTCCCCTGGAAGCCTTTGTCCAACCTCCCCTGCTCAGAGGCTCCCGGGGCCGCCCCCCGCTGCCCTGCCCGGGCCGGGGGAGGAATGCGTCCCTCTCCCCCGCCTGGGCCCCGCCGCGGCGAGTGGGAGATGCGGGTCTGCGGATGCTGGAGACACCGCGCCGTCCTCTCCCGCGGCACTTCTCCATCACCGTGTCCCCTCCCTCCCTCCCTGGGCAGGGTCTCCCGGTGCTCTCAGGCGTAACATGATCGAGCTGCTGGTCCTTGCCCCGGGGCAGGGGGAGCGCACCTCGCCTGCCCAGGAGGCGAAAGCGCTCGCCCGGTTCCGGGTCCAAGTCCGAGTCCCGCCTGGAAACCCTTGCCCCCGCAGCGGCTCAGCCAGCACCAGACCTCAGAAATCAAGTCACTTCTGTGGTCCCGGTGGACCATGTCTCTGGGATGCCCAGGCTCGTAGATACCTGACACCTAGTATTCCTCTAATAAAACAAAAGACCTTTTGGAGTGGTTTCTGTAGTCCGCTGCCATCCCTTTTGGTAGAACTTGATATGTGTTGCTATTTAGCGCAAACGTGTTTCAGCAGAAAAAAAGGACTTTCCTTTTTCGCACTATGAAAAGCCACCTCGCTAATTGCCCACACACTCTGCAAAGCTATATTAGGCATAGACAAAAAAACTTTCTCACATAGCGCACCAAGAAATATTTACTGGAGCTCAGAACAACATTTTAGTTTCTGGCTAGTATTTGCCATCAGGCAACTGTTTGCATGTATTACAGTCCTTTGAAAACAGGTGCCTCTATGGGCATATACAACTGATACACATGCATCTGCAGAAATTTTTTTTTTTTTTTTTGCTAGAGAACTAAAGTGATGGAGCTATTAAGATAAAGGAATATTGAACTAGAAATCTACGTTTGAATCCAGTTAACTTGAAAATAGCCTTTGAACGGTAAAAAAGTTCATCCAGACAAATTTGTGAGGACATTGTTGAAGAGCCCTCCGCTACTTGATCTGGAGTGAGCTCTACTTTCATTTGATCAGAAAGCAAATATAAAATATCCTTATGATAGGACTCGAGGTGTATTACTGCAAAATATTGGCCAGAAACCGAACAGATATTGAATTTTTTTCCTTTCGATTTCCTAAGGATAAAGGCAAAACTCACATCACACCTCATAATTGAGGATTATTATTAATAGGTAAAATTAGTACCTTCATGAAATACTGGAAAAGTAAACTGAACAGTTGCAGGAGTTTGGTAGGAACACAAGTACAGTATTTTCTTCTAAAACTAGAAAGGCGATTTCATAATACTTACTTAAATACTACTACAAAAAATAGTATAACAAAATAGCAACAACCAGAGCCAACAGTCATATATAAATAACTTTTAACTCACCAGTATAAACGATTTGCAGCTTGATTTCTAGTAACTTTCTCTTTACTTTCTTCAGTTCATAAATCCAGGTATTTCCAAGATCGTCAATACAGCCTCAAAACAACTGGAGCAAAAATTAGACACCCATTGTGTCCCCTCCCCCCCACCATGTGTCCCTGCTGCATTCAGGACACTCCTGAAGGCACTGAGATTTAATGTATGGCATATCCCAGCTGCAGCAGTTTTTAGCTCACACAGAATAATTTGATTAAAAGCCTGCTGAACAGAACTTTAGCTGCAGATCTCCATTTATGATTTGTATATCCTCATAGATGCACCTACTATCAAAAGACTGGAATAAATCCAATCATTCAGGGAAAAGAAAAGGGAAGGGAAGGGAAGGGAAGGGAAGGGAAGGGAAGGGAAGGGAAGGGAAGGGAAGGGAAGGGAAGGGAAGGGAAGGGAAGGGAAGGGAAGGGAAGGGAAGGGAAGGGAAGGGAAGGGAAGGGAAGGGAAGGGAAGGGAAGGCCTTCGAGTTTCTTCAAATATACCTACAGGTGTACATATATATAGATAGGTAGATAGATATGATGTTCTTAAAACATCTGTGCTGTAAATAAGAAGAGCCTGCTTCATGTTGGCTTTGCATAAGAATTTTCACATTGTTTCTATAGCAATATATAAAGCTCTTCAACCTTGTCTTTATTCGTCTGATCTTTCTTGTTTATGCTGCTTGCAAATATTTGAAAGAAAAGTTGTTAATGTGACTCTGCAGTTGCCAGCTACCTTCCTTACTACTGTAACAGACCAGAATCAATATGACACTGTACTTGAGTACAAGACATTGTCTCGTTCCTCCATTATATTGTGTTAAGATTTTTTTAAAACATATATTAGCTTTTTTAGTAGGGTTAATTTATCTTACCTTCCCTAGCTGCACTACTAGCAGCCTTCCCAACTGCCAGATGAACTTCTTTCTGCCTATCCAGAACAGTCAGAAAATGGAGTCTTGAAGTTGCTTTTTAGCCCCTAGGCTATAAAGAGGGCTTGCTCCTTTTTCCAAACACCTTCTTTGTCATGTAGTTGTGCTGCAGGTACCTTTCTACTACTACTGCTGCCAACATTAATATTATTCTAGTCCTATTCTCATTAGGAATGAGAGAGAAAAGGAAAAAAAGAAGCCTGGAACAAGTCTGTTAAAATCATATGAGCAAACTATGCTTTCAAAGCCTTTGTTGTTTCCTAACTTCAAGCAGGAAAGATTTCTAGTGGGAAAACATAATCTAATGACTATACATATTTGTGTTTTCATAAAAATTTTACTCAGGCAAAGTAATAAGCTAAGAATACAATGTCAGTCCCTAGTGAATACATGGCCATTAATCTAAATTGAAAATAGTTAAAGAGCTGTTTTGCAGATTTTATCTTCCAGTTTATTTCCAGTTTAGATCTATGCAAAAAACCCCAGTTTTGTTCAAACAACCACAAGCATATCAACCAACTTAATTCAGAGATAATTCAACTCATTAAAGTTCAATCAATTCTGCAGTAGATCAGCAATTCCAATTGGCTGTATGAGCTGGATTAAACTGCTGTCTTTCTCTTCCATGCAATTTTCAGAATTACCCAAACACCTGCTCCTGTCAAGTCCCTTTTCTTCCACAGCCAGATGACTACAGCAGCAAGGATGACTGAAATTACAAACATCACACTTACATAATTAGCAATAGATGCCACCCATGCATATCATAACATGATTTTACCTTAGCATGGTTCACGCTACAATTTTCTCTAATTCGCTGCCCATCTTAACAATCAAGACTCAGAGAAATTCCTTTGAAGCAATCTACAGAATTTTCCATTTTCTCTACCATGATGCTATATGGATGCTGTATGGATGCTGTATGGATGCTGTATGAATGCTGTAGGGGGCAGAGTTAACTCAGGCCAATGGGAAGAAAATCAGAGTATGAGTGGAAATATGTAGGTAGGGCTACAACAGATTTATTTTTTTAGAAAAAGATAGCTTCTTTTTCTTCCAAAAATCTTATCCATACAAGTTGTAAGGGACCTGCTCCCTGTGCTCCAGTTTTCTAAACACTTTTTTTTTTTAATGAAAGGGTTCTAACAATTCAGCACACATACAAGAGCGCCAGACCTTTTATCAGCAAATTGCATATCCTTAGAGCTATAAAAAGGCCTATAGCAAAATTTTATTATGGCTGCACAGCTAGTATATACACATACATGCGCCTGTAATAGATTCAAGGCCTCCTTACAAAGTACTAATTTCTGTTGCAGAGCTGGACTGCACGCAAGCCCTGGCCCACTTTTTAGAATTTACTACACCTGACCAAAACAGCAGGCAGCAATTGCCTGCAGGCTTCAGCTGATGTCCAGTCAGGGAGCTGTGACTGACACCAGCTTCAGCAGCAGTGCTGGCCTGGCAGCCAGGTGGGAAAGTAACTATCACCTGCTTACCCAGCTCAGCTGAACTTGCTTTGTCTTCTAGGAATTGCCAACAATGCTCAGCTGGGGAGACCTTTTTAATCTCCGAATAGCACTCTCATGGTCCGGATTAAATTACTAATATTTCAAAAAATTTTTAGAATTACCAAAACACCAGCTCCTTCCTAGCCCCCCAAATTCTAGCAGTCTACTAAGAAACAGTCCATTGAAGCAGTCTGTTTTCTCTATGCTGACAAGTTTGCCATGTCTCCCAGCCTATCCGCTACTGCCTTCTGAAAGCAGCTGCCAGTCACTGAAACATGGGTTTGCCATAGGGAAGGACCTGAGAGGAAGGGGAAAAAAAAGAAAAAAAAAGTGATTTTTTTTTTTTTTCACTATAGTGCAATCAAGCACAGAGTCAGAATAGTAAAACTTACTAGATGTAGAGTAGGAAAAATGTAAGACAAAAGCTAGACTGCTACATGGAGATTTGTAAATAATTTCTGCATTGTTGCTTTGCCAAGTCCTATGCAGTATAACACAAAACCTTTATACAGAATATCTGTATCTTTGGTTTATGGACAGAAACTCAAGTCACAGTTGTATAATGGTAGGGTCAAAGCTCAGATTAAAGTGAAGCTTTGGAGTTGGAGGTGCTTCAGATTTCAGGTTTTGAACATATCAGACACCTACCTCAGAAATAACATGGAAACATTGTTTAATACTTATAATGTTCCCTGCTTTTGCCTCCCCATGTCTTTCTGAATTCGACTATTGACTAAACTCTACTGTGTCTCTTGCCTGAAATTTTAACCCCAAACTCTTTCTTCTTTGTATGATCACTGATTCAAAATAAACAAAACAAAAAACAACAAACCTACAAATATCAAAGAACCAACTAACCAACCCAACAAACACCAACACATAAAACTACCACCTGTCAGGAACATCATTACTCTTGAGACATGTCTTGTCTCTCAGTTTTGGTTGAAACAAACCATGTCCCAGAATATATTAGCCTGGAACTGACAGACATATAGTGTAATTATATAAGCTTTGTTTTCTTTAGAAACCAAATAAAAATATCTGAGACGTCAACAAGTCCATCTCCCATTTCAAATAAAAGATTATCCTGTAAGTATCATCAAAATTTCCAATTAGTCTAGAAGTCCAGGGCTAGAATGTTTTTCCTATGGTAGCCTTTCCACCTCCATCTAATCTAAGAGGGTGCTAAACTGGCCCTTTGAGTTCATCATGTGGTGCATGCATACCAGTATGGACTGGGATGCTATCACTTTCACTTGAGGTTGTGGCAGAATATATGATGTCTTTCATCTCAAATCAAATTCTACCTTTGCTCTTTGTCCTCTCTTTTATTCCTCCCCCCCAGAGCCATCCACACTTTGCCAGAGAACATTTTGAGTTCTGGGCTTCAAGCATCTTGTCCAGACAAGATTTCATCCTGCACCTTAAAATGACATTTTTTAGTGGCACATACTAATGGGGCCAAATTCTGTCCTCCATTGCACTCTATGTCCCCATTGGAGTCACGAGACAAAAATAATTGTATAATGAAGGTTAAAAAGGCAAAATCTGGCCTACATTTCTTTAAAATAAATCTGCAGCAAGTAATAGCTGTCCACCTCCTCTGAGAATGAGGCCCTTTAGGTTTGTGTGAAGGGTGCTGGCTTTTTTTATAAGTTTACTGGGCAGGTTCACATCTGTCTCAACCTGAGTTCTTCATGCTGAATTTATTTGGTTGGTGCAGCTAAGTACAATAGGCAGACTGCTGATGAGATCTAAGCTCTCATGTACTCTTGATCTCTTGAAATGAGTTGTTAAAATTGTTCCAGAGGAGTGGCAGTCAGCAGATGAAGAAAACCGTAAGGGACAATGTTTTCTCCAATGAACTGGAACTGAAAACACAGCAGGTGAGGGATCTGTACCAGCAGAAGGAGGGATCTCCAGGGATAGAGGAATGCTTTTTAACTTTTATTTTTAATCCATACATAAATTATGGTTGATAACAAGGGATATTTTCTCTACATCTGCACAATTTGAAATGTAGGGAGGGAGGAGAGAGAAAAATTGAACAGCCTTTCATGAATCATAGAATCATTAAGGTTAGAAAATATCCTTAAGATAATCAATTTGAACTGTTAACTGAGCACCACTGTGTTCATCACTAACCCATATCCCCAAGTACCACATCCACCTGCCTTTTGAACAGTTCTAGGGACAGCGATTCTGCCTGGGAAGTCTATTCCAACACCTGAATGTTACTACATAAACAAAAAGTAATATAAAGAAAGAAAAAGTTCAATTAGAGGGTGGGGGAAGTAAAACAAATGGAAGAAAACATTAGTGAATGCTCTCTTGTGGCTGGATTGATATGGAGTATAGGGAAAGAACAGGCCCCAAGATTGGCAGTCTGAAACTTTACCCAGGTATATTCTCACAAGGCATAATGTAGTGGAGAGAAAGAAATGTATTTCATAAAGGGCAAAACAGCACAAAGATTTTTTTTTCTTTTTTAAATATCAGAGTACTTCTGTAGTGCAAATTTGCAGTATGAAAGGTATATTAGATCAGGAAGTGTCCAAAGAACTGTCTTACACATAGGACTTTTTTTTTTCCCCTATAAAATCTTTTTCAACCATACAAAAGAGTACACTTTAAAATAATCCAAAATCTTTTCACATAGAAAATTATTCTTCAACATATTCTACCTAATTTCATAGCACAGAACATTTTTGAAGATATTTCTCTGAACCAGAGAAAAATGTCCTAAATTATAACTGCCCTTTGGCAATTAGCTCAGAACTTCCTCAATAATGTCCTCAACTGCAAGCTACAGTATCAGAAGCTTTAGCACAAACTGTTTTCTAATTGCAATAAAACTTGGAAGTAAAAGTGATCCATCTGTATTTGTGCCATCCTTGGTACCATAGATGCAGTTGATTTAAAGTATTTTTTACTAAAGTGTTTATAAGCATTTGGATGGTGGCTTCCAGTGAAATATAGGCAAAAGAGTCATTATTTACTGAAGTGTTTTCCACTGAGAGAAAGCAGAAAGTTATCTCACAAAAGTCATAACACTTTTTCCCCCAACATAGTTATGTCATGTTACGTCAGACACTAGACTTACCTGTATGACCAGAAAGATATGACAGCACTGAAAAGAAGATTAAATAAGACCCATGGGACAATACCACATAAGTTCTTTAAGGTCATGCTTATCTTTGTACTATGGCCCAACTGATCTAACAGCATTTAGGGTGATTGTCTTTCAATCAGACCAGCTATGCATAGAAGAGCAGAATGGAAAGACAGTGTTCAGACGTGGTACAGGAGAGAAAAAGAATAGATTGCAGCAGCATGAATATAGGGTGGTTTGAGTTACAAAGAACCATGTCCTTACAAATGAGTGTATCTTATGTTAAGCTTGACTGACCTAGAAGGATAACATAAATGATTAACATTTCAGGATAAATTTTCTAAAGGTTATTATTAATCAGTGCCTAGCATACACTATAGCACAGGTACATACAATATAAATAAATTACAGATGCTGTCACATTCACTTTTGCTGTGACAGAGATCTTGGGATTCTTTGTGCAAGGTTTTGCATAGATACATTCTAAGTAATGCTTTCTGCCTTGCAAGTTCTCTATCTAAATAAACAAGACAGAGATCAGAAAAATGAAAGAAGAAATATTATCCCATTTTAGCAGACATAACTTGAGATACAAAGAACGTAAGTAACGTGCCAAAAGTTATTAAATAGCCTGTAACAGACCTGAAGATCGATATAAGATCTCCTGGTCATCCTATTATTTAGCTAGAAGATGCACCATACTTTTCTGTTAATCGTTGTAAGGTAAACATATGCAGGTATTCTTCCCAAGAATGCCAAGGCAGTGGAAGGATTAAAAAAATGGTTTATTTTAGAGGCAAGGACAACTTTTTTACGATGCAGTACATCGGATGTGCGGGGGCAAAAGGGGAGTTCCTTCCCCCTCAGGAACTCCTTAGCCTCTCTTTTTCTGCCCTGCCTTCCCAAGGCCTCTGTGTATGTCTATTAGGGCTATCTCTCTCCTCTCACATACCAGAGAATGAGTTTCTTGCTCTGGCAGGGGCAGGGGGGGAGAAGCATTGAAACTGCCTTTGAGAAAGAGTTACCATTTAGGCAGAAAGCCTTCCCAGAGAAAACTGAGTTCCTAACTTTCTGTTAGAATTTCCGGAATTACATCTATCCCTACAATCATTAAACACTACAGGTGAAATTTCGACCCACTGATTATGGTGTAAAGGATTTCGTTGTGGTTCTCTACTAAGGCTTCACTTCTACACCAGTGAGGGTGCTGAAAATACTATAGACATTTCGTCACACTAGTACGCCCTCAACTGGACTTGGTGAATTCATTACATGATTTTGACAGCTGCAATTCAGACTCTTGATTACTTTAAAACCCCAATGCTATTTCACAAAAAAATCTGAAGACAAAGTAACACAGAGTGAAGGAGCATTAAGGTACCGAGAAACAAGAATACAGAATATATCAATTGTCGTTTCAAGGATGTGGGAATTAATAGCTATTGATGCCAAAGACTAATAGTAAAAAACACTAATAATAAGATCATGATAAAAAGCAGGCAATATGGACCAGTTTGTGAGTTGTAACAATAAAAGGCAAAAATGAATATGATGTTCAGGTATCAGCAAAGTTCATCTACCCTGACAACTATCTGAAAACAAAAAACTAAAGCTCATTCCTGGTACAAAAATATTTACTGTTAGAGGGCTGGGGTAGTTTTCTGCTAATATAAACTAGTTCAAAGAAGGAAAAAAATGCAAATATCAAAAATCAGTGTTAGGTTTTTCCTTGGTGTAGATCACCTCATCTGTTTCAACTGTGTTGCTTGCTTCCATTAGGGGCCAAGGCTCAAAGCTGTCAATATTCATTCTTTGACAGGCTGTTTTCCACCCTAAGAAGCAGTAGTTGCTTTGAAGGTTAAGAGAGAGATATATATATATAATGTCCCACATTTCAGAAAAATGGAAATGAATGAATGATGTAGTGTTTTTCACAGCCCTAAAGCTAATTTTTTCTTGGTACATACATTTCTGTTGCATTTAACATATTTAAAGGGGCCATGCTGGAGCTGGCCAGAAAAGAAGTTGGTTCATACTTAATTTTACACATTTGAATATGTCTCCTGATGTGCAGTTGTGTTAATATGATCAGTGTGACCAATATTGCTGAATCATTGATGGTTGTGATTCAGAAAGAACTAAATCTGTCTGAACTCCTTGGGACATAGGATAGTCTAACTTTTTATGAACTTCTGGAGTCAGATTAACATAATTAAACACAGTATGTTTTGCCTTTAGAGCCACAGCTTTAAAGAAACAGTCTTAGCTCATCATCACTTTGCTGTATCCTCATTTGTAAAAGCTAAATGAGGGAGCTAAATTATTATAGATCTCTTCAAGTAGTGCCTCTTCCATTGTATCGTATGGTTAGGCCCTTGTATGCAGTGTCAGGTATCATTGCCACAGATCCACACTATCACAGCCACACGAGAGAAATGTCCTGTTGAACTTTGGTGACTTCTTGTAGAAAATGTGTCTCATCCTGACAAAATCCACGGGAAATATATTCTAAGGGAAGAGTTATTTTTCCTCATGAACACTCTCAATGGCTTAAACCAAATCTTCTTGAAATGAAAAATTAAAAATTCCTGTAAAATTGAAAAAACATCACCATAACTGCTGTAGACAGGTGAGGGAGGGACTGCAGTAATCACTTTGCATACTCTACTCTAGAAAGGAAAATTCCAACTTTCTTTAGGGGACTGAAAAATAAAAAAAATTAGAACTTCTTTCAAAGTGTAATACTGATAATCTGCAAGGCCTAGAAATTACTGTAAATGTTTAAGATATGCTGCATTACTCTTTCCTGAAAATTGTTGTGATGCATATGATCCCTTTTTATACTGCACAAGAAGGATTCATAAAATCCCTGAGATGTGTCAGTAAGCTTTTTTTTTCAGGCAGAAGATATTTGTGACTGTGATAGTCCTGAAGGAAAGGAGAAAAGATTGATGCAATGTAAGGTATCTTAGTATTTAGTAGGTATACTGGGTTATTGCTGTTTGTTTTCCAGTTAATTTGCAACATTCTACTTCCCTTCTATAAAGTATTTCATTATCCTTCTGTAATGAAAATTAGAAGCTGAAAAACCTGAAGCAATTACATAAAGACTTAAACCCTTCAATCACATTTATGAGGTGTCCTAGAATTTAAAAATTCAGATACAAATTCTTGAAAGGTTGAAAGAAGTCAACATAGGGCCAAATTGTATGCTGACAGAACTGCGTAATAGCAATTAAATTATACCAGTTTTCCACTGGGGCCACAAAAACATCATTTGCTTTAGAAACATTCTGGAAAGATCAAACATGCACTGCCAGTACTGCAACAAATCATTAGGGGCTCCAGTTAAACTGCCATAGAATCATGCAAGTGCAGGGCGGGGAAGACCTTAAGTGATCATCTATGTCTTCCTCATTAACTACACCAGACAATTTCCCCAGATTCTCCTTAATGTTGAATTTTCTAGCCTTCCTTTAATGGAAGGAGATTCTATAGCCTCTCTGACTTGACTTGACAGCTGTGTCCATCTGCGTTGCTTGCCTTGAAATCTCCACTCAATCTAAGGAGGATATTTTGAAAGAATTTATTAGTGTCTACCACGAATCCTTTTTGCTATGAATTTTTTTTTTCTTTTTAATCAGCAAAGGCATAGCAGTGACAGTGAACCACTGATCATTAATTATCCCATTTTCTAATACTCTTTCCATGTCTGAAGTATGGTTACATGTCTCCTTATGACTGCCCTCAGTTCTCTCTTAAACAAAACTGATTTTAAGTTTTTTTTCTCAAGGTAGAGGTTTGCTAAACCTTGTATTCTTGTTGCTTTACTTTAGTTGGTCTATTTCTTCCCTAACATAGAGTATCAAAGACCTGACGTTATGTCAGGCTAATTAAAACAGATACTTTTTTCTCCTTTTACTTGTATACAGTGCTTTTTTTCTATAACCAACACTGAGGTTCATCTTGTTTGCACCAGAATCTCTTTGGTTGGTTGTATTTCAGTTATGGCATCTTATAAACTGCCTGTCATTCTCTGCAGGATGACAGTATACCCAGTTACCAACTACATTTTGTATGTGGACTTTTGATGTGGATATTTTTGTCAAACACAAAGCTTTATTGATTTTAATTTGTTCATTACAGAATAGTTCTCCAATTTATCAAGACCATCTTGAATTCTGATCCTGTCTCCCACATCAAATACAAATCTTGTATTTTCCAATACTTGGTGGCAGTAATCCATATTCCATTATTCCTGACATTAAAGGAAATACAGAATAGGGTTGGATATAAGGCAGACTGCTGTAAGACACTTTACATCTTCATTCAGTCTGACACCAAAATGTTTGTATCTGCTTTCACAATACATTTTTTCCATCAGCTGGATCCCTGTTCTATTTTGTCTAGCCTTCTTGTTTTTCAGAACCAAAGAGGTCAAAATGCTGATCAAACATAAGTTCTGTTGGTTCAATGACTACTTCTTCAAGAGCTTTCCTGGTAACTCTAACTTTAGGCAAATGTGGTACTGCCTGGCTAGCGCCATCATAAAACCAACAAAGTAATCTCAGTAATTATATAGAATCATAGAACATCTTGAGTTGGAAGGGAGCCACAAGGATTTTTGAGTCCAACTCCCTTCTCCTTGCAGGATTACCTAAAAGTAAACAATATGGCTAAAAGTCTCATCTAGACACTCCTTCAACTCTGACAGGTTTGTTGTTGTCACCACTTCCTTAGGACCTTCCTTAGTGGTTCCAGGCCAACCACTCTCTTGCAAGGAAGAATTGGACATTTTTCTAATGTCCAATCTGAACTTACACTTATGCAGCTTCATTCCATTATGTCTTAACTAAAGTGAGAATGGAATGGCAAAGAAAATAGGATGGACTACCTCAATGAGGATTAAGCAACATTATGGAACCTGGTAGTTGGACTTGTGGCAAGTGGGACTTAGAGTGAATGGAGAGGCTGGGGGAAATTTAGCTGTGTGCCTGCTCTATGAAAATCTCCCCGAGTGAAGTTTCTCTATTCAAACTGTAATTAAACTTTTTCGGTCTGCTGCGAGAGATTCACAATTCAAGATGAGAACATTGTGACTTACATTTGATTTTGAAGTATCCTTCAACACTCATCTAATATAGCTTAGTTTTATCATCTTAAAAGAAAGGAGAACTAAATTCTGTAAGAATTTTATATTTACTTTTCTCCACCAGTAATGTAGTTAAGGCAATTTTAATATTTATGAGTATGTTAAGGGAACTCGTTGAACAATTCTTCATAGAATAATTTCTTCAAATATTATGTAATTAATAATGAATACATCTTGCACATCTAATAAAGCAGTAAATGTATATAATTTCTTCTTAGAACACAAGCTGTAAAGCAGTTCAAAATGGAGACAAGAAAAGCATGTTAAAAAGTTAAAAATTATGATGATATTACAGTTATTTTAATTCTAAAATTGAATCATAGTATTTGTATATAAATCTTATAATTTGGGTAGGCATCTCAGAACATTTTACAAATTTGATACAATTGTCAAATTTAAAATTCTCCTTGATTCAAAATTCTTAAAATTCTTCTCTTAGTTATTCTGTTATTCTTTTATCACTTTACCTGGACATTTCCTGGTGTTCTCCCTGTCTTCTTCCCCATTCATTGGTATGTACAAAACCCTTCTAGCCAGGTGAAATGCCCTTTCATTTCACTGTGAAATGAAAGCATGGTTCAGATTGCTTTTTACCTAATTTTAGCTGTAATGAGTCATTTTTCTTCACCTTCTATGTGGAGTTACTTCTCCACACAGAAGAACCTATGAGTTAGAGGCAGAAGCACTTTTTTAGCCAATACTTTCTTGTTTACTTCACTGAAAGTGTGGGTGAACCCTAAACTCTAACAGTCTAACCTGCTGCTCATGAGCAAAGAGGCAGTCACTGTGAGCTGATATACCTCCAGTGTTCTTCCCAAACGTAGCTTTTTTAGAACTGAAATAACTGGCTGGGAAAGACCTCTGATGTACCTCATGTGAAAGAGCAGTAGGATGTGCCTCCAGCTATTTTCACAAACAAAAGAAGAAACACTGGTATGGGTATGGCTTTACAGAGAGGAAGCTCACATTCAGGATAAGACAATCCAGGTACCAGTCAAAAAGTGAGGAAAATGTGGAGCATTCGCCTTTACCTTCAGGCCAAATTATACAACAGTGTCAAAACATAATATGTAACTGCTTAACCTGAACTGCAGAATGCCAGATTGTCCCTTATGTCAGGGTTGTGGATGAAGAAAGCTACGAGAAGCGGAAGAGAGAACAGGAGATCTGCCAGGAGATCTGTGGCACCCCTGATAATGAGACCCCTGTTTGAAGTTACTGAGATGTTCTACCCTCATGCGCTTTGGGATTTATTGTTATTCACCTTTGATTGTACCCCGAAATGGTTTTTATAAAAAATCCCTCTGTTCTGTATCCCTTTCAACCCCTGTTCCGGATTGGTTCCTGCTTGCTGCATTGCAGTAATTCCTTTTATGGCTATGACCCCTTTTATGGGCAACGCCAATGTTTATTTTCTCTTTATGGTAGTTGATTGCATGCTCCTCCCTAATCCCACCTTTCCTTCTAGAAGTTTCCATCTCAACTCTATAAAAAGCCAGAGCCCCCTTAATAAAGTGCCATTTCCCCCACACATCCTGAGAGTGGCGAACCCTTTTTCCCTTTGGGACCGCAACACCCTTACCTTGTGAAGAGCTGCTCTACCCAACTGTCTTATTTAGAACCATCCTTTGCTAAGTACTTCTGAAAATCAAATATAAAAACTTCAAAATTAATTTAAAAAATTGGAAAGGCTTGTTCTTAATCCCTAGAGCATACAACAGGGGACACTGTATCTCGTACAAGCATATCCCAAAGCCATGTTCTGTCATGGCTTTATTTCTCAGCTCAAGGAGGTTATCATCAAATAGCTGTTTGACCCCATGATAGTTTGGAGGGCCATCAAATGGCATTCAAAATATTTAATAAAAAAGAACCGTTAAGCAAAGTATGCAATCCAAAATAGTTTTTGCAAACAGATGAAATTTTTGCATGTTGCATATTTGGGGGAGGGGAGTAACCTATGTTTGTAGAAGAAACCTTGAAATATGAACCAGTTGCACCTCATGGTTTTAGAAAAATGGAAAGCAGACACAAAAGGTCAATTTTCCCAATAATTTTGGCATTTGGGGATATATTGTGTTTCATTCTCTTTAAATTATTGGTTTTGTCAATAATATTACACAAGATTTTTTTCTGGATACCATACAGACTTAAGTCACTTGCTTTTGTCTTATTAATTAGGTTACTGATGGCAGTTCAGAGGTGATTTTTGGTTTCCCAGAGTGTCTGTTTCAGGAGTGAGAAACAATACTTTTCTAATTCATGGAATGGCTTATTATTAGGACTTGGAAATCAGCTGCAGGACATAACTATAGTTCCTGTAGTTTTGTACAGTGGGATAAAATCATCTAATAACCTGTTGCAGAGCCAGCCTTAAAAGCTGAAACATTGACTAGTCTTCTGCTTGGCATTGATTGGACATGCATTACCAGAGAGGAAAAACACACTCTGAAAAAAACAAAACAGAAAGAGCCTGAAAATAGAAAATAAACTAGGCAGAAAAGCTTGGAGATAAAGATATTGATAGCAAACTGCTGTCTGGGACAGCAATAACTTAATTAAGTATATCTCACATGATTCTATATTGTACATTTCATTCTGTACAATGGGGAAGGCAAGGCAAGAGAGGGGAGAGGGGAAAGGAGAGGAAAGGAGAAGAAAGAAGGGGAGGCAAGAAAGCATGTATTTGTTGGCCTCTTCTCTGTTTCTAGACCAGTAAAAGTACAGAGTGGATTCCTTAATAGTCCAGAGGATAAGAGTAGTTACTGCATTGTATGCTTTTCTCCTATATGTAGCAAAATAGCACTATATATTGTAGTTCTGGCTACCTTTTATATTCCCAGTGAGAAAGCTGATACTAGTGTGGAAACAAGGGAGTAAATGCCAGCAGCTTATGTGAATTTGTTTACGTGATATTGAAGGGGAAAGTCTGTGTTGGTGTGTTTGACTTTCGCAAATAGTTTAGCTGAAGGGCAAGAATGAGCAGTATTACCTCAGTGGTGTTTTACTTCATCAAACGCACACGGATCATATGGAATTTTTGTGGACACAAGGGTTTCTGTTAAATTGCAAGAGGATTTTCAGTCAGTACTATGCTAGAAATTCCTTTAGATAGCCACATCTGTATGGTGCTCAGCAATTCTGAGGCAGCTTCCTTTATGTTTCTTTGTTTTCACAAGACATAAATCATATGCTATCACAGATTCAGCTCCTTACTAAGACTTAAGCTATTCTTGGTGTTGGCTTGGTTTTGGTTTTTTTGGTCGGGTTTTTCTTTGTTTGTTTCTTTGGGCAGGGTGTTTGTTGTTGGGGGGAGGGATTTGTTTGTTTTTGTTTTTACCTGACCAAACTCTAAGATTAGTTTGGTTGATGATTAGAGCATAGAGTTATAACAGCAAAGTTGTGGATTTGATCCCCATAATGGTCATTCGCTTAAGAGTCGGACTCTATGATCCTTGCGAGTCCCTTCCAACTCAGAATACTCTGTAATTCTGTGAAAATAAACAGATGTGGCACAGTTAGAGAAGGCATTTTTTGTAGTGGAGAGGTATCTGCAGTAACTCCTTATAGTAATATAGATGGGCTCACAATTATGCATAGACTAATTCTCCTTGAACTCCTGGCGTGACTCCTGTACTTTGGGAACAATATTCTGCCTTTTGTCCACTTGGCCTCCCACAGAGGAGAGGGACAAAGAAAGAAGGAAAGAAAGGATATAAAGAATAGAAGCAGCAGCATATTTTTTTAGGCTGCTGAGCTTTTCTTCCTGCAAAAAGAAAACAAATGGCCTTTTATTCCCATTGCTTCCTGTGGCACTTTTCCTCTCTGTGGATCCCATTAATTTTAACACACTGGTCTTACCATGTAGGTCCAAGTTCTGTCTTGTTTTTGGTTCCTTTTGGTGACCTGAAGACTCGTAAGAGGAAGTAGGACATAGCTTCACAGGACAAAAGAGGGCAAAAGCTCAAAGTGAGAATTTCTACAGAAATGATAACTCACAATCTTGCAAAATAAGGCAATACTTTCCCCTTCCTCTCTTCATTCATCTTCATTCAGTTTACAGTCAGAAAGGGGAAAGGTTTTTCTGCAGAAGTTGAGCTTCTGTCCATTCCTTAAATAATCAGAACTTGTAATGCTCTAAATGATCATTTCTGCACTAGAATAAATGAAGTCTCTATTTCCATATTCAAAATGTAATTTGCAACCAAAATGAAATAAAAACATGCAACTGTGGTGTCCTTGCAGTTTTCTTCTATTATTTTCTCTGTGTTAGAAACCTTATTCTTTTTATGGTAAATAAATTCCACAAAAATTACATTAAAGTGAGTGGTCTATTAGCTAGGATTGATGATCAATAACTAATAATCATACTACACTGTAGTTCAAGAAATGTCTAGGTAGTTTTACAATACAAACATGCAATTACATGTTAGTTGGAATGACAGTTCTAAGCAATCTCTTTTTTGGGTGAAAAGTCTATTTAGTATACTCTTAGTTCCTAATATAAAAATTAAAATTCCATTTTCTGTAACAACAACTCAGAGCAGTTGAGATTTTAAGCCCAAATTTTCTTAACTGTCTTTCCCTGAGATTGCACAAGAGTATAAATTATGCTGGGTGGAAAAAAATGGAGAAAATCATACAATCTTATTTTGCATCAAATACCAGACTTTTTTTCCCATATTTGATTAATGGTATTCTCTCACAGTTCACAAGGGGAAGATTTCCCATACAGAATGGAGCACAATTCTATTTTTATGGAGATCAGTACAAACAGGTACTTACTGCCTTTCTGTATTGTCCTCAAAGTCTTCAAAGATGTGATTTTTGAATGTCAAATACTTTTCATGTCATCAAAAGTAACATATGAAATTAAATTTGACAGAAATAGTCATTATTTAAACTGAAGGTAGTTTGACATGAACATTTTATGAACTATTTTGCATTCTGTTAACCACATTTCTTAGTTTTCTGAAAGGATATGCCTGTATTTTCTTTGAGTTGCTGGGCAGCATCATGATTTAATCCATTCGATTTCAAAGACAGATAGAAAAAAATAAAAACTCTGCCTCCCCCAGGCTTAATCAACAGGGAATATACAAAGTTAACTCTCCCCTCTCTTTTCTTCCTGACATTCTTCTTCCAGCATAGTTAATTTGAAGAAGTGAGGACATCTCTAGATATAGGGAAAGAAGAGTGATTTTGAGAGAACCATGAAAACTGCAATTGCTCCATCATCTCTCATGATGGGCAAATTATGATTCTAATTCACACTGATATTTCCAAATCCATCAAAGAAAAATATTCCTTACACTTATGTAGATCGTGATGAAGAAGTGATGGAAGTGGGGATCGCTGGCACGTATGTAGCCTCCACATAATTATTGTCCCATATAATGCATAATTTCAGGTCACAAGGCACTGAAAAGTTTATGTCAGTTATGTTCCTCTCCACCACCATCACAGCATGCGTGTTGTATCTCTACGTACTAATGCATAGGCAGAAGTTTTAATTCCCCAGTCAAAAAAAACCCCATTCATAGCTGAAGTGATTGTGGAAAAGTAAATTGCAGTGGTAGTTCTATTTTTTTTCTGTTCTGTATGGGACTGGTTAAAGCTCAATATCCAGTCCAAATAGCTCAAACAATACTGCTAAGCCATATTCAAGTCAATTGTTCAGAAATACTAACCCGATAAACATGGTTGAATTAAAAGACCAATGAAAGTGTTATTGGTATTTCTTTCATTAATAGTATACTACATCTCAATAAGTATTTTATGCATTTCTCCTGCCAGATGTAACAAGATGGTAGGCAAATATTCACTAAAGTGGTATGTTAGTTAATTTAGGATGCTGACAGTATTGAAGTTCTTCAACAGTTTATTTACTGGCTTGCACTTTACCACAAACTCCTAATAAACATGATTTCATTGCTGACTTATGAGGCTTATGAGGAATTAACAACATAAAAGGAGAAGAAGATGGAATTCTTATGATATGATATGATATAATTACTTGCATGTATTATTAAAGCTAGGTCCAATTTAGTGAGCTGCTACTTTATAAATTCTTGTGTATTAGAAATTATGCACAGTTACAGAGTATTTTCCATGCACTTCCAGAGCTAAATACTACAAGATTTCTACCCCTCTCATGAATGATTATTATGAAACTTTTTAAAGACGTGCTCCAAAAGCATGTTGGTTTCTCCTAGTCCATAGAAATGCTACATTAGAAAGGTCATGGATAGTTCTTTGGTATTTTTCCTAACTTCTCCCTGACTGGTGATGAGTATCCTGGTGTACCACAGACCTTTGCATACCTAGGAGCACATAACAAGCTGAAAAGCAACCACTATAGGTGCTTCAAAGAACAGATCCTCAATGTTGTTGTCCATGGGTTTCTATGGCACTCAGAAACACCACTAGCACTGAAGTTTGTTCTTACATTCACAGAAAAAAAAAAGGGGGGAACTCTAAAGCAATAGCACATTTTTACTTGGATAGATTTTATTTAAAATTATGAACTGAACAATTTAACTATACATTTAGTGATAGCCTGGTTTCTAAAAGTCCTTTGCCTGATATCAAATCAGACCTAGACATAACCTAGACATAAACATCTTTCACTGGAAAATAAATCCCTTTTTCTCTTGACCAAGAGAAAAGAGCATGTTTCAAATGATGCAAAAACAAGTTTCCTGAAAATGAAACCAACAACAAGGTGAAGAGGGTTTCTGTCACTGAGAAACATTTTTTTCTCTCTTTCTTTCTGGTGATTATGTATGCTTGTACAATTTTGCTAAGGGAAAGCAAATTTGTTTGCAACTGAATAAAAATTTCAGGGCTTTGATTTTTTTCTGATATTGCTAATGGTTTGGTTTGTTTTTGTTTTTGTTTTGTGGAGGCAGGGGGTGGAGACAATAAAAATGAGTGCAGAACAAAAAACAAAACAAAACAAAAACCAAAACCAAAACCAAAACAAAACAAAAAACAAAACAAAAACAAACAAACAAACAAACAAAAAAACACCAATCCCGGGAACATCAAAGCAACATACCAGTTTCCTCACTCTGTCCTCTCTGATCAAATACAGCAGTGCTCCTGGTCTGAGGCTAATCCTTGCTTATAAAGTGTCTCAGTACATGTTACAAAGTTACATTCATTTTTCCAAAGCCTTATGGTATTGTCATCACAAGTAAAGTGTTAGGACATTATCACAAGCTAGAAATGAGGCAGTAAGAACTGCAGTTGTACAAGACAGTACTTCAAGTATATCCTAACCAGCACTCTTAACTATGAACAGTGCAACTTTTTAAGCTGCTAGCTGCAAAACAACACAATGGAAGGCACAGGCCACTTCAAAGAGAAAAATTGTGCCTTTTGTCAGGAGAAACATATTATGCATATCACCTTATTGGGTTTTGGGTATGTTCAGGTACAGAATCAGAGTAGTGTCTGATATACTGTCTCCTGAGACCATTTTTCCCACTGGTATTAAGGCTGTTTATTAGATTGTTGCCTACGATTTCTTTCCTTTATTTATTTTCATCCTGTAGCAGCACTGTTGCATTTTTCCATTACAAAAGTTATCAATAGAAAACTAGATGGAAGTTATCAAAAGATAACACAAGTATGAACCTGCTCTTGTTGCACACTGCAAGCCAGTTCTCAAAATCACATATCAGTGTACCATTTTCATGGAGGTTAGATGTAGAAAAATAATGGTAATTTGTACTTTGCATTTTAGGATTTTGAACAGCTGTACACCCGCCTGAGAAGCTGTCACTATTTTTGTTAGTCTAATTCTGTTAAATAATATTTTTGTGGCAGAGAATAATTTTCAATCTATATTTCATCTAGTCCCATGAGAAGAATAATTAAATGGCAATGGGATAAATTATGTTCCATGGCCTCAAAAAACAGCACAAATACCTGGGGGAAACAAAAACTGGGGTTTGACAACACAGTGAGCTATAAACACCTTTGTTGCTGTTTCTAGGTGAGGGGAAGGAAGAGGCTTCATTTTGGACTGAAACAATTGTCAAAAGAGGGTTGTTTAGGAAGATTTTTTTATCAAGTCACCTATTAGGTGATTTGATGCAATTAAATGTCAATGGCCTTTTGCTGCCAACAACTGCTCTCTGGCCTAAAAAGTGTCAAGCTTGTGAGGTCAAGAAAGGAATTAAGGGATTTTACAGATAATCAGAATTTGAATTAACAACTGAAATCCGAAGTTAGCAGAGCTCAAACTAGAAAAATAATGCCATATTTGGTAGTCAGAGAGTGAGAGTGAATATCATGGAACATGACAAATTCTTCATCACCTTCAGTTAAGATTGATGTCCTTCTAAAAGATGCACTCAAATGAAGCTTTTAAAGTCAAGTGTAGCAATGACTTTCAGCAATTCTATATTAAGATTATCTAAGAGGTCAAACAGACATTTAAAATATTTCTCTGACTTTGAATTCCATGAATATTATTAATATATATAGCAAAAAAATCTAATACGTGTCATAGGATATTTATGAATGACTAAAAGATTAAATCAACTTTTGCTCTGAAGAAATTGATTTTATTTTTCGTACTTGTCACTAAAAAGGGAATAAATTAAATTGGATAATTATTTTAGATAATTGTCAATAATGTTATAAAATAGGTATATGTTAACAAACTCTGTACAAATAATAATTCCAATAAACATGCTTTAGAGGGTATAAAGTGAAGTGTCTGTTAAGCTTGTTGAATCACCTATTTTAGAATATATGTAGAAAACAGAAGGCAATTGGAAATTAGTCTATCAAACTATATCAGTTCAAGTTACCTTCTCATTTGAAAACGCTGAGAGACAGGTGAAGTATTCAGATGATGCCAGTCACAAAAGTCACCCACTCTGAGGTGGAAGGTTCCTTAAAAAATCCTTTGGATCAAGCTTCAGGAAAAGGAAGCACACACATGATATTCTCCATCTGGAGGATGTGGTCAAGATGGGTCTATCAAAAAGTAGCTGCAGCCTCTCAGTGCTTTCACCACGGTCACAGTTGGAAGCTGGGCTGTGGATTTGTAGGCCAAGCTTTTACATTTACTGCTGATAACTGTAAGAAGCTATGTGGAGTGCTGACAAATTCTTTTCAGCCACTGACCTAGATTTAGCATGGTTCAGTTCAAAGGCCTTTTTGTAGAGAGAGAACCCTGTCATTCCTTGTATTTTGTCTAATTTATGCAACTCATTTAGTCTAGAAGACTCTACAGTTAGTAGCAGACAATTCAAAGCCTCTAGGGAATACACTAAATATGAGCATACCTCAGTTTTATTACTTCTGTATATCTGACAACAACAAAGATTACTCTCTAGCATTATAAAATCATGATTCCCATGAGCTATTCCCAAAGGACAGACATCAATCAGAGTTTCAATCTCATTATAGACTGGAGAGCTTTTATCTCCTTTGACAAGTTCAAGATGATGACTTTGACCTTTTCAGAGCACCTCTAAATTCACGGAAACTAGTGTCTTTGCCATGGACACCTATTCATCTATATCAACAGAGCAGCTTACAGAAATTTTCTACTGTATTCACCATGATCTTAGATTTCACTTTTCCACTCCTTATAAAATTCCTTTTCACATATAGAACCATAAAGTGAAGTTGGGCATTTACCACTTCTCTCATCCTATTAATTTTCTACTAAAATTTACCTATCCTTAGAATATCATTATGACATTCTAATGAGAACCTTTCTACCTAAATCCTTACATCTAACTAAAAAAACCCCAACCAAACAAACCAAACCCATGTATTTTTCTTGCTAAAAAGGCCCTGCTAAACCTCAACTGACCTTAAAGATAGAAGGATATTCCTGTTTACACAGGGAGTGTGTGCCATTCTGTACATTCTGAACCCTCTACAAAAGTAAGGATTTTTTTGAGATTGCTGATATCATATAGTGTTCTTACTTTTAAAGTCTCTTAGTAGCTATCTAGCAGTGTACATCATCAGAAGCAAACACGTGTATTAATTTTCAAGACTTACAATGACTGAATCCACACCTTTTTTTTTTTTAAATCAGAATACTTTTGTCTTCCTAACTTATCATAGTGCAGTGGGACAGCTTCCCAGAATAAACGCTGACTCCAATTTTTAAAAAATCCCCATTCTTTCTGTACTAACATTTCCATTACAGAATAAAGCACTAGTTCAGACTGACTGACAATCACCAGGTAAGGACTTTTGTATAAACCCTGTGTCATATATTAAGACTCAATTTTATAAAGGTAGCCCTAAAGTTTCCTTTTTGCATACAGATGTTATACTACGGTATAGCTTAGCAGTGAGAAAACTAGAATCAGTCCAAATTTATATACTGAGATACATCCCATTTTTCAACATGGTATGTTGGTCAACTCATTTCACAGTTGTTGACTCATCTTCACAGTGAAGACAGTGCACTCACTGCTGATTTACACAGGAGATCGCATCTTACAATAATTCATCTAGAACTTTCGACAGCTCTGAAAGCCATCAAAATGGCTTTTGAATGCCATTTCCAGAATCTTTTCAGGGGTTTCTATGCTTGCTTTTTATTACATCTAGGAATGAACATCTGAAATAACAAGTATACACAGGAAAATGAGTAAGCTGATCTCTGCTTTTGGCTCTCTTGGAATATATTCACATTAGAACTGAAAGATAGGTGAAACTATTGGAGTGGAGCAATTGTTACATGCAGAATGTCTGAGTTTTAGATATGCCAGCCCCATTACTATGTTTCATGCCTAAAATCATGTTCTTACTATTTCTTATTTTTTTGGCCATAGTCATCTTGTACTCCATAAGTATATTAATGAGCAGTGTATACCACCTAATTTCAAGCCAATCTTAACCTCCTGAAATTCCATTCCTCTTAAAGCACATAGGAATCACATCAAACTAAGCACCATTTTTTTCTATTCTACCCTATTTTTTGGCAATTTAAAAGCTATACATGATCATAGAATCTGTTAATTTTTTTTCTCTAACTGAACTCTCCTTTACTACTTCTCAGCATTGGAGGGTGTGAATATTTTTTGTATACATAATGAGCATCCAAAGACATGAAAGGAAACTTGTTGCAGTTCCTTCACCCTGAACTTCAGTTAATTTTGCATGTTTGAAGAGAAAAGAGAATATCTAAAAAAATATCTAAGCCACTAGTCTGCTCTTTTCAAAGTTATTAATACCTATAATAAGATGTGTTTTTCAGGATCTTAATCTTTAAACGATCCAGAGTTCCTGTTCCTTGAATTCTGCTTGTCACACAGTTTATATAGTTTCTTTCAATGCTTTTGAATCCAGTCCTTTCTAGTTATAAGTAATGTGAATAGCATCTACATATTCAACCAACTTAATATGGCTTCTCAGATTATCACCAACGGCAAAAATGTACAGTGAAAATGAGGGCAGAGGAATTATTTATATGATTTGTAAATATCTAACTGAAATGCTAAATCTAGTTGTCTTCGGTTTTGTTTTGTGGTCAGGAGTAAGCAAGATGACAGTTCAAAGTGCTTAAAGCAGGCTTCCCCTTTGATTTTCCCAGTGCAGTTTGATTATGCAGGGTGCCTAAAAATGAGATTTGTCTGACCAAAAGCAGATATGAACACCTGATCTGATCCCTTGAGGCTTCTTTTCAAGGTCAGCGGGAAAAATAGACAGCAAATCTTCTCTAAACTGCATGTCAGTAACAGGTCTAGTGAATCACCTTCTGCTTTTCCCATTGACCTTAAAAAGAATGACTTGCTTAAATGTATATGCCTACAGTTTATGTTGTAAATGCCTGAAGTTGGTGAGATGAATTCCATACTAACCTCCTAATTCAGATTATCAAATTTAGCTAGTAGCTTCATGGATAGCTCCAGAGTATCCAGTAATTAAACTTTTTTTTTTTCAAGTATTGAAAATATATTGTTTTGCTACAACCTAGTCTTCAAAGCACAGTTCATGTTTAGTTTTCAGGCAGCAAAAAATAATTTAGCAGATACATTTCACCCAAAAACTCATCCCACCTACTCCTTCCAGCCCTGTAGCTCCTGCTCCATATCCACATCAGATAGTCATCCAGAGTCATAGCTAAAGGTGATTATCAAAGAACCTGCAGTTTCTGTTTAATGCTTGCGTAAGATTCATGGCCTATCTGACAACACAGATACAGAATTCTTGTCTTGCAGAGTGATCTTAATATCACTGCACCATCCAGACGCATTTAAATTGTGTCAAGCCGTAAGTTTGAATAGCTCAACCAGACAACTCTTCAGGAAGGAACCAAGGAGCTCTCAAGCCCACAGTATATTCTTCTGTTATAAGAGCCATCCTGGAACCAGCAGGGAGACAATGAGAAGGTCTTAGCGGTAAAATTAAGAGCAAGACAGAAAAAAAACTGAGGATGAACCCAGTAGGAAAACAAAGACCTAGAAAATATATAAGCTTAGTTAGGCCAGGCCTGAGGAATAAGAAAGAACAGTGGCGTAGAGAGGCTACAGCCTGAAGCCTGAAAGGCTGGTGATTTGACAGCTCTTAAGATATGCTCCAGATTCCTGAGATGCATCAAGGTTTGATGGCTGTGTAGTTCACTTGCAATGCCATGTGGGCAGCACCACCTGCTCTGTGAGGTCCCTATGATCCCAGCCCTCAGCAGGACCATTAGCTCCTTCTGAATGGTTGGCTCTGGGACATTGGACAAATTTTTGAACGCAGCAGGAAAATGTTAGTGCCTAAAAGGTGTGTAGTACAACTGTACATTACTTTGCCTGGAAACAAGGAGGATCTTTGGAGACATTTGGCTAAGATGTCTGCCAGAGAGATTTGTTCACAATAGTTTATGAAATTGGATGATCGCACAGACACTAGTCGTGGCAAATAGAATAGGAACAGAAGCAGAGAGGAGTTTGACCCGGACATTAGGAGAGAATGTGAGTCCTTTTCTGGTAGAGTTCTGTCTCAGCTCAGAATCTGTAAATTTTGGCTTGAATCTCCTTCCAGGGCACATCTGAGACAGCAGTGTACTGAACAAAATGAAATAAGTTTGAATAAAGACACTATATATTTTTCATACACTTATAATAATATACTTTTAACATTTTAAAAGAATTTTGACAAATAAGAGATCACTGCTTATAGTTGCTCCTGTTTGGCAATAAGTATCAACAACCTCTTCACAGATTTTTAAAATTTTTCTCCTTTTTTTCAATTATTCATAGTGCTCTACAAATCATAAGAACACCTTGTTTATAGAACTACATCTCAAAAAAAGCAAGACAGTACTCAAACTATATATTCATATGACTCTTAAATGGTTAGTGCTTCTGGTAATAATGTGAGCTTTTGCCTGACTACAATTTCACATAAGCGAATGACACACAATTAAAATAATGGCTATTCCAAAGAAACTTTTCATCTATCTGAAGGAAACATGTTTCCTGCAGCAGCTGGCAGCATATTTGGAAACCAGACACACTTGCCTGGTGTGTCTGTGAAAGGGGAAAATGAAAATGGGACTTCTATTACTGCTACTTCACTGCCATCATACCAGAACTCTCCAAGCACAGGAAGTGCAATCCATAAGTGTGTATAACAGTTTGTTTTGGGGTTGAATCTTCTGGTTGTATTGTCAATGAGACCTCCATGGAGCAGTGGCAGCAAACCACTTCCAAAGAGAAGCAGGAAGGGCTGCAAAACTGCAGGTACTCTGCATATAAGTTCCTACACAGTAATAACCCCACATCTCATTGACAGGGATAAGTCAGAGTGTTTGCTTCTTTCACTGAATAAGAAAGATTCTGCCAGGTTGATGTGAGAATTGGAGTAATTGTAAGGACCAGAAGTTTTATAACTGTTTGTGAACACAGTGACAAACTAGAGCTGTTGCTTTGGACCACCTCCTTTAAAGAGCTAGTAGGGTTGCTTCTACAATAACACAAGCAGCTCAGAAAATGCCTTGCTGGTTCAAGATGTAGGAAGAGGGTAAGGGTGATGTACATGTCACAGGTCTATAAAGATACAATGTGCCCTAAGTAGCTGAAGGACTTGAGGTGCAGGTCTCAGTTTGGGGAAGGAGAGCAGAGATGTACAGTAGGAGTAAAAGGAAATTTCAGTGACTATGGACTGGAAACACTGACCTTGGAGGGAAATGGTTAAGAAGACAGAAGTTAGTATGTTGGGATGGTGGATTAACATGAAGAATTTGCACTGGAGATATATATATATAGATATATAAATATATTTTTTCTTAAGTTTTCTATAGAATATTATATTCTTTTATTAGACTTGGCAGTTGTTAGAACCATTCAGCAACAAGAATATACCCCTACTTACATTCAGGTTTATTTATCACACAAATTAAACATCGTATCACCAGTCTCCTTTTAATTACTCTCCCTCTTGAAATCTGCTGGCCTGATTTACAGAGCAGTACAGCAAATGCAAGATTACACAGACTTCACAATGAGCTGTAAGCACCTATAAAAATGAGGCCAGCTTTATACTTGGGTATTGCGCAACCCAGAGCTAATGAAGCAGCCTCACTACTGAACATATCCTGTATAAAACATTCATAACAAAAACTACATATTGCAGTGTGGAAGCTGATATTTTGAGAGTTTGGGGGTTTTTTTAAGTCACCTACTTATTCCTGAGCATTGTAACATCAACAAGCACAAAAAGATGGCAAAAGACAATGTGATTTTTGGTGACTGTAAGCGTGAGACTATTTTATTTTAAATGCCCTTTAATCTATTAATTTATTTTAATACCAAAATATTGGCACACTTTTCTAAAACACAGATCATGAAGATAGAAAAATTTATAAACACAGACAGAATAAACCTAAATATAAAACAACATATGTTTGACAAGGAAGCTAGATTCTTTCTGTTTTAGGGTTTTTCCTTTGATTTTTTGATACTGAAAATCAGTTTATTTATATTTTCCAAATTTCATAGTTTCAGGGGTCATAATGAAGTCTGCTCTATTTACTTCTGAAATCAGAATGTGAATCTTGCCAACTTGTTATTTCATCCTGTAGGGCTTGCAGAGCTTCAGCACAAGATTCTCTTTGCATGCATTTTTAAAATTAACAACTTACAAGAGGTACTGAAAATACCATTTTGCCCAACGTTCAGCCCTAAATGTCAAAAATGTCTGAATTCTTCTGAAGCTGGTGAAGTTTAGACTATACTCTGGCTAAGTTTGGCCCATTGTTTTTGCAGAAAAAAAATTATTTTGGTAGCAAACACATTAGAAGTTACGCATAGCTTATAGTTCGGCTTTAGTATTTGAAAGCCTTATTCTTCAGGACATGCTTGTTGTTTGAGATCAAAGAACTATAGTTTTAGAGTCAAAATTCCCAAATATTCTGTATTAATAATATTTGAAGGACAAGAACATATTTTCCAAAACTTAATGCAATGCTGCTTGCAGATTCCTTGAGAAGTGTACCAAGGGATTTATGAAGGCAGTTGCAGTTCATACATGCCCAGGAGAACTTAGTACTGAAAAACAATTGCACTATTCCTGCAATGTAAGGACCTCCCTGAAACTGGACATTATTAATAGCTGTACCTCCTCTTCTCTAAATTCAAACCATTATAAAGCACTGATATATTAAACTGTTAGAGAGTAATTAAACCATAATTGCATGATGAAAAATAACCAATAGAATTATGAAAAATTACCACAGTATTAATGCTTTGCTTTTTAAATGCAATATAGCTATGTAATCCACTGGATTACAGCATCCTTTATGGAATAGATGGGAATTTGCAGTAGATTTCAATTAACAATTTTCTTGTTTAATACTGTCAATTAAAACATTTAAAAATGTCTAAAAACACAGAACTTCAGAGTTTAGATAAAACTAATCTCCATTCATATCAGCATCTTTACATGTTGCAGTGTTTTATGTAAATAGGGTTGTATTCGTATCCTCAAAAAAGCAAAAAATTAGGCAGGGCTTTCAGCCTAATGGATTGAAACAAAAGATCTAACTATCTAAAGAGTTGAGTATAATTCACAGAAGCCTGAGAACGGGCACTCCACCCTTACCCAGCTGCCAAAGCATAGAAACATGGTATAATCTAAATTGTAATTCCTGAGCACCTAGTGCGCTAGTGAAAGATATCCCTGCCCATGGCAGAAGGAGTTGGAACCAGATGATCTTTAGGGTCCCTTCCAACTCTAACCATTCTGCAAGTCTATGATTCTATGATCTGTATGAAAATATACCTAGAATCTTTCTGGTTTAAAAAATTATCAAGACCTGTGTTTCTCCTTTGAGGAAAACTTGGTCTTCTGCTTAACCTCAAAATACAGGCAGAATCCAATCCAAAGTCCTTCATCAAAAATGACCCAATTACATTAGGTATTTTTAAACTGGAGATCACCCTTACAGAAAAGATCAGGCTGAAATGTTTTAATTGCATCAATTATCTTAAGCAATTCATTAAAATGTCACAACACTGAGAGTTGATGCTCTCCAGAGTTCATGTATATGTGATCTTGGTTGCTTTAATGTTTATTTTTTATCACCCATAATCATTTTACTCAGACAAGATGCTTCTGTGTGTATGTAAGCAGAACAATGAAAAATTTGTAATTCCAGATCACGTAAAATGGGAAGAACTTGTGCACAGATCTGAGAGCACATTTTTTCTCTTTTCTTTCATTTTTTATGAAAATAAAAATCTAAATAAATTACTGAGAAGCCATGAATAGTGTGTAATCTCTCACTCTGCTGTATATTTACCAATCTTCATAAAGAATGTGTTTTAATTGTTTATTCAGTGCTCCATTAATTATCTCAGACACAAGCTATAGCTTATTTGAGTTTTACTTTAAGCTTTAGAGGAAAAAGGGAAAAAAAAGTGGCATCTTAATTTCCTGATCCCACCAAAAAAGATGTAAACTATGTAAAGTTCAACACAAATATATTTAAAGTTGAAACCCAGTGCTAGGTTTTGAAATGTAGTGCTGACTTAGATACAAAGATCACCAGGCACAATTCCCGTAGGTCCTACAAGAATCAAATCAATTGATTTAATTTTAGCTCCTTCCTACAGGAATCAAATCTCATAATGAACACTTCTTAGAAACTTAAGGTCTGTCTCACAGACAATTGGGTTTGTTTTCACAATTATATTAGTAGGTTGACCTGAAATCACGCTTCTTTAATCCACAGGACAAGAAGCTCCACTACACAAAAACGAAGAGACACTGAAGGATTGTGAGGATTTGATCTTTTCATCTTAATCAAAATATGACCTGATTACACAATGCATAACTATTTTTCTGATAAATATTTTTGAAAACAACATCATTAGCCTAGTAGATGAAAGCATAAGAATATTTAAAATCTGGAACACAAAGCTGCACAACATTAAGCACAAAATTACTTATTTTCAATGGTCAAAATAAGTATCATCTATGAATAGAAAATATCTAATCTGAATTTAATTCTCCGAGCTGAGTACTAAGAGAGATAAAGGGGAAAAAATGAACTAACTAACTAAAGCCAACACCAACAAAATGCTAAGTTTTAACTTGGAGATAATCAGGTTTCCATAAGCATATGGAAGATTTAGCGATCATATCAGTTCACTTTACTGCTATCTCTAATATCTGGAAAAGAGACTTTGATTAAGATGATTTTGACCTCTCTATGAGAAATGTCTTGGGTATAATAACTGTCCATTGTTACTAGCAACCTGAATATACTAGTGATAACCATCAGCAGTTCAGGGATCAGAAAAAGCAATCTGAGCCTTGCATATGACAACATTGCACTTTTGCTCAGACAAGACTGAATAGTTTTTGCAAAGGGACTGCTTACCTCTGACAAACAGAAACTAACTTTTAATTTCATTCATCTAGAATGGGCCTTTTGATATTAGAAAACTCTTAAAAAATAATGAAGATTAAGAAAAACCATCACCAGTTATTATGATTTTATGCTAATTCTTGCTGAAACGAGCCAGAAAAAGTCCTTTTTAGAAAAAATCTGAAAATCATCGATGATATTGAAATTACCGGTATTATAAAAAAATGACATCTATGAAATAGAATGAAATTTTATTTTACAATTCACATTATTTACTGTGTTTTTTCAATATCAAAAAGCTACAAATAAGTTTGGTAAGAACTCCAACCTTAGATTAATGAAGATGAAAATTAAGAACAAATAAAATATGTACTCAGAAAGAACAGTTTTTCCTCTCATATATGCTCTTTCACATAAAAGCAGGCTTTGAAAGTTCCAGGTGAAGTACAGTCACACACTTACTCCTCAAAGCAAAAATAAATTAAAATTGCAAAATTATATTACAGTTACATAAAAGAGGTTTCACAACAGCTCTGGAAAGTTGTCTCTTAATGTTCCCACTAGATATTACTTTACAGCACACTAGATTTTGCTTTAGTATTTGAAAATGTAATGATTAAGTTATGTCCTTTTTACTATAAAACTTACTAAAAGATAGTGACATAACTGTTTCTTCTGGACATAAAATTTGCATAGAAGTCTATATATTTTCACAATGATTGATTGTGGTGCCTGTGTATGTAGTGTAAGTATAAAAGAAATATTATGGTCTCAGAAAGACAATATACCAAAAAAAAAGGATTTTTAATTTAGCTGGTGTTATCAGCTACATGTAGAACTCAAAATATTCAGGATTTTGGCACATGCCAAATTAAATGGTAAAGGAAGGTAAATAAATACTTAAACAACAGAAAACTTAAACAAAACAGTGAATTATTCTGATTTCAGTCATGAAATTTTAACTAATATTTTATCTAACTTCTAATAATTACTTTTGGCCTATATAGAAGCTTCTTTCGTGAATTCTATCCTCATTTTCAAAATATGTGGAAGAACTTATTTGTGCACACAGTCTGTACATTATTAAATCTAGAAAGTTGATTTGAAGAGCTAGAAACACATTCAAATTATTTTAAAAATTAAAGTTACACTCCATGTGGTATTAGTTTATACTGTAAACAGATAAGGAAGTTGCTTCAGAATGTCTCATAACCAAAAAAACACAGACAAAAGGTAGATATGTTGACACTAACATGAGGACCCTTTTGGAAATCCTGTCTCGTATAACAATGAAAGCCAGGAGAAACTCCATCAGAGCCAAGGGATTCACAGTCCTGCAAAAGTGATTTGAAAAAAGAATATAGAATATTACCTCCCTGGCATGTTTCCATATATAACTTTTATCCTAGCACTGCCTAAATTATTTATTCTAGGATGTGGCTCCATGTTTGTTATAGATTCAGAGATCTTCCTTCACACTTACAATAAATATTGACAACATCCAGAAGAAAATAATAGCAGCAGTATATGTACAGGAATAACTGTTCCCACTGGCAAAGCTTTCTATTGTGTATCAGACAGCTGCGTTTTAAGAGCCTCCTTGTCTCCATTACAACTACTTGCTCTCTTCTTCCTGTCTTCAATTGCCTATATCCCATTTTCATGTTTCTTCTTTCATCACATAAATTTCAATATCATCAATGATTTTCAGATTTTTCCTGAAAAAGAATTTTCTGGCTTGTTTCAGCAAGAATTAGCAGAAAATCATAATAGCTGGCCATAATTTTGTCTGGTTTTCCTCCTGTGCTCTTATTAGCACATACTTCTCTTTTATACAATCTATTTGGTCTTGTCCTCTATTTACCTTTGTCTCTCTCCAGCTCTCTGCATCCTGCCTTCTATTTACACTCTTTCAAAAAGAATAAGGCTTTCCTTCCTGTGCTCCAAATATTCTTCTTTCTTCCTTCTAAAACAGCCTTTTTACTGTCCTCTTTTGCAAAGCATTACTATAATAGATTTCTCCCACAGTGTTCCTGACCTTTTGTTTTCCAAAGTGTTAGTCTGAAAAATTGCTTAGCAGTGAAAGCTCAAGGATGTCTGCAATGGTAAAATGAAAAGAACCAAACCTGAGTCCTTGACCCCTGACTGTGTATAATGCTTAGTTGTTCTTTCTCCCCTAGGCTTTGCCTGGACTGTTCAGATCAGTTTTCTCCAAAGAATCCTCACTTGTTTTGGGGATAATTCATATCAAAGATCACACTGAAAAAGAGTGAGCATAAGACCACAACAATGTTGGCTCTCTCCACCCCCTACAATTCTTCACCACCCCATCCTCAGTAACCACGATACCTCAAAGCCTGTCATAAACAACATCTTTACCAGCTGCTAAAAACATTTTGGTGGAATGTAGAATGTCCCTCACATTATTTCAAACACTTTGAACATAAAAGTGAGGAGTAAGGAGTACCATGCAGGCCAAGAGATAAATAGTTGCCCTGCTGTAGAAGGAACCAGCCTGAAGCAATGTAGACATAGGACCATGCATGCAATTTGGTTTCAGGAACAAGGATATTTTCCTGACTTTTTTTGATTTCACTACATAGTGAAAAATTGGTTTCAGTTTAGTTTAATTATGTTCGTCTATCTTACAAAAGAAGACGTAGCCGTTAGTAGTCATAAGATAAGGTGAGCAAGTTGTAAGATAATGTCAGCAAAGGGAGGAGGAGGGAAGTTCAACAGCTCCTGTGAGAATACAGAAAAAAAGCAATTAACACCTATGAGGTAGAAGTGATGTTTGGCATGAGGGAAATCCTAAAATCTTAATCTCACTATGCAATTTTTTTGTGGCTTAAAGTTATGAACTTCAATTCTTGAGCTTTTCTTCTAATGATACATTGAAAGTCTTCCTTGAAGTCACAGTTACCTTGTGAATATTCAGCTGATGGTAAAAGAGTTCCTCCAGCAGCTGTATTTATATGCCTTGTGCAGGGTCTGTTTGAAGATTCCAGTTATGTGGAAGTTATGAATCTAACAAGCTGTATGTTAGCTGAATATCCTGCCGTATATGTGATAGATAAAATTTATTGCACATTCAAAGGATGACAAATAAAAGGTAAAGAAATAAAGAAATATGAAGAAAGGTGAAGAAAGAGTGGAACCTGTTCATAGATAACAGTGGCAAAGGGAAGAAAACCACACCTCCTGCTCTTTCTCATCAGAGAAGGGGAAAAAAAATAAAAAGGAAGTTAGACCAAGGGAAAACATGAGATAGGCAAACTCTTGATCTATAAATGAACCATGACTAATGTTAAAGATACTTTAATGGTAGGCCTAGGACTTGCAAAGTGAAGAGCTACACTTAAGGAAAGAAATTCTCCCAGACACTCATTAATTGCTTCTTCCCAACAAGCAGTAGAGGACTGTGAAGCAGCACATGGCTTTTGAAAATACACCCCATTGTCACATAAGGCAATGAAAACAAAGGAGGAACTTCATTAATTTATTGAGTCTGGAGAGTTTGTCAAAGTTTACTGAAAAGTTGTCCATTTAAAAGTATATGTACTCAACCTATGCAGACTAGTGGAAATATACTGCAAAAAAAATTTTTGTCTTCCTTAGTAGTCCATAAGATTACACTGAAATTTGCACTCTATTGCTCACTCATGTTTCTGTAGATCACTACTTGTTAACTTCCTTTTTAATCCTTCATTCTAAAGAAGGTCAGAGTGAGCACCTTATCATATCAGTAGTACAGGAATGTAAAAACCTGATGGAGTGTGAATTTAATCATTAAAAAAAAATAAAGGACAGGTATTTAGTGGGCTTAGTTTGCAGCAGCATCTAAAGTATAGTACCCCTTAGATAAACAGGTCCCTCCTCTCTGTTCTGTCCTCAACAAAACTGAGGATTGATATAGTTGTTGTGGCTTTCCCTACAGATATTGTTAATGAGGTAATTTTGTGCTTTTGAACATAGAAATTTAGAGAAGCATTGTCTACTTAGAGAGAATGTTCCAGAGGGTTATGAAAATCTGCTGAACTGGATGCAGTGTTGGATGTAAATGAGAGGACAAGAGGGCCTTTGTTGATACTAGCAAGCAAAAGTACCTTAGATATCACAAAGTATGGGGAAACCCAATTGCTTTACCGGTTTGATGAGTGCAAACTTGTCCCCTGCTGTTCTTATTCACAGTGAAATTTTCAATAAGCAATTTTTACCATTTCATCAAGCATGATACTGAATTCAGAGTAAAAAAATAAGAGAGAGAGAACACTGTGTTAGACTAATCAAAATAATGTCCTTATTATGATGAGCTTAATAAGCCCAAAACATATATTAATTAATTAGCTTTAAATCAGATGCTAAAAAAAGGAACTTAGCTCTAAGTGAGACCTCAGATTAACTAATTAGTTAATGTTTGCAAAGTGTGGTGAATATGCAGAAAGGGAGGGAGTTTGTTCTGTAGTGCAGGATCTGTACTTAGTCTGGGGTCTCAGCTTAGACCCTGCTTGTAGTCTAGGTTTGCATATAGCAGAGAATATAACCTGATGGTTATAGTCAGCTGCTGCCAAAACATTTGGTTCTGAGCTGAACTCTGTTATTCAGATATTGGACTGGGAGCAAGTCCATTTTTTTCCTCTATTAAAATGGAATAGTTAAAACAGACTACTTTGGTAGGGCAGTAAGGTTCAGTTAGCTGATGTGTGTGATGCTCTTGAAAAGCCATGGAGCGATACTGAGTGTGAATTCAATCTCTTTATATCAATAGTGATCAAATGCAGCCCTAGGGACTGTGCTGGTAGGGTTGAGAGAGGATTACAAGAGTTAGCTGTGGCTTTCATAATGCCATGTGCATGCATAAATAGAGTGATGTCTGTTTTGTTGGCATACCAAAATGCTTGGAATTGCAGATGTACAACTGAGGTGAAGTGACCATAATACACAGGGAAGGACAGAAAAGATTTAAAGCAGAAGAGATCAAGGGGGAGCTCTTAGGTACCACCAAGAAGCACAACAGATTGAAAAATGAGGGAAGGCATATGATAAGTTGTGACATGGGAAAAGGCAAAGTGGGGAACACATGCTTAATATTACTACAACAACTAATCTTCACTTCATCATGGCTAGGCTTTGTGAACGAAGATTTGGGAAGGGCTCTACCCACGTTTGTTACAAGCGCGTAGGTGGCTAAAAAGGCCAATACGAGATAGACACAACCGGTTACAAAAGGCACAGCAGAAGGACTCCTTAGGAGATATATTCTGCAAGACACGATTCTTTCTGTGTTGTCTTTTCTCCTCTAGAGTGATCCTGCGTGCTTTCTCAGAAGAAGCAGCAGCGTTATAGATGGTGTGTCTCCAGGCCTCCTGATTGGAGGCCAGAGTAGACCAGTTATGGTGATCAATATGGCCAAGGCCGAGATGTTGTTTCAGGGAGTCCTTGTATCTTCTCTTTGGGGCTCCTCTCTTGCAGCAGCCAGTGGCGAGTTCACCATAAAGCAAGATCTTAGGGAGGCGGTGGTCCTTCATCCTTGAGACATGCCCTGCCCAATGCAGCTGTGTTCTCAGCAACATGGTCTCAATACTTGTGATAGCTGCTTGTTCTAGAACAGATGTATTGGTCACATAATCTGACCAGTGGATGTTTAGGATTGTACGGAGACAGCGCTGGTGGAAGCATTCTAAGAGTTGCAGGTGGTGGCGGTAGATGACCCACGATTCAGAACCATATAAAAGAGTAGACAGCACAATGGCTTTTGGTAAATGACAGCGCACTAATAGAAATTGTTTTCTTTCTGAGAACTACTCAAGGAGGAGAAAATTAATGGATATTTTACTGTTATGGAGTAATGTGAACTCTTGTGAAGGATGGCAGAAAGAGAGTATTATCTGCTTGATGCTGTTATATAGATCAAAAACGTTATAACAAAGCAGGTATGTTCACGTGCCACTAAATTGGCGCTTTCTCCCATCCAGAGACAAGAAGATGACACTGACTGTATTTTGTACAAAAAATTTGTGGCTGCTCTTTCTAATTGCTTTCCCCTTTGACAATCTGCCTTTCTTTCTGTCCTCTCCTAGACAACCAGCAAATCTGACTCACCACTGACTGTTCCAGAACTGACAATGCATGTGGCAGAATTCACAATGACTGCCTCAGAGTTTGTGTCTCTGCCCAGTCGAGGATATCTGTTCCTCATTAGATTCATCTATGAAGTTGAAAACTAGCTGGGTCTCAGGCTCCTTCATGAAATTAAGAAACAAAACATAAAATACTAGTGGCAAAACAGTGTTCTGTGATGCCCAACTGACAATAGCTTGAATTCAAAGAATCCAAAGCACAGCTCTATTCCATATCCATTTTTTCACTTCCTTGTACGCTGTATCACAAATTTCTCATCATGAATCTTATATTCTATTATAAGTTTGATTTTCCTCACTGCTCAGGTTCATTAAAATGAAGAAAAATTTCATTTCACATCATCACATGTTCTACAATGTTTGTTATTTTAAATTCTTAAAATATATTTAATTTATTATATTTTTTTCAGACTAAGGAGCTCCCTATATGTTCAAATACAAAAATGAAATTTCTATTATATTTTATCTATTTATGAAAACTTCATACGATATTCCAATTGCACAGTTTATTAAGCACAATTACTTAATAATAATTACTTACCTAATGAATTTCATGATTATTTCCCTTTTGTTGTTAATATTTACCTTTGCCTCAGTAAGGGCTACTGTATGCCACTGGAGGCTTTCCTTGATTTGGGAACAATCATTCCTGTTTCTGTACTTCAGTATATCATCATTTAAAACTCAACAATGCCTACAAATAGCATCTAATATGCATTATTATGGATTTGTCAGCAATTAATTTCATCTTTCATTTATCTACCTTTTCTTCTCAACTGATCTTTAGACCTGACTAATCTAATTACTCTTTTGTTCTTCAAAACTGAGAAGAACTTGACTCATCTGAGAAAACCAGGACCACTGAAATGGCAATGCACAATGAAGCTGTGTAACAGGGAAAATAAATTCAAATTACTTCAGTATCCTTTCCTTGAAATTCTACCTTCTTATAATTGTTGTTTTGTTTTGTATTTTAGCTATATATGTTCCAGCATATGCTCAAAAGGAAGTCTATGCCATGTTCACAGAAAGTAATAATTTGGCATCCATAATCATGATTATTCACACTAGAAACACCAGCCAAATACAGTTATGAGAAAGTGCAGCAATATCAGGGATCCTTACTCTTCCATGACCTAAACCCAAAACTGTGAATATTGTAGTGGTCTGATGTGAAAGTCACAGTAGAGTTTGACTGTCTTCTTGTGCAGATAGAGGTGAGGCTGAGTATTTATTTTGCTTACCCATTCTCCTAATTATGATGAAGTTCAATGGGTGCTCTGCAGAGTGAAGGGCTTAGACTATCCTAAAGACCACACATCCTCAGATTCCAACTTCCACGTGGTCAACAGAGAGGTTCAAATACTCATATAAGGAAAAAAAACATCACTAGAGTTCCCATCGCAGATGCAGGAGAGGAGCCAAAGTTATGGCCTCATCCTTATTACTCTTTTTCTCTTGTAGTCTTCACCTTTTTCTCTCACAGTAAGCTCCTTGATTCCTACTCATTTACTCCCAGTATCTCAGATTAGCATTTGTACCTCTGCCTATACTCTCTTTTTTTCTCAGTTCACCATGAAAATATTTCTCTACTTATTCTTCTAAAAAGGACATACTTCCCTATCTTTCCTTTGAAGAGTTAATCACTCCTTTGTTGTTGTGTGGCCCCAGTAACATTTGGTAAACTCGAAGAATGTGACAAACACAAAGTTAAACATACTGCATATGAAACAATATGAGACATTTTTTGGAACTAAGAGTAATTTTATACATTGAGAAAATACATTGAATTTTAAATTGGCAATGTCCCTTTACATAATTTCAGCTTTCCTTTAAATAATATTAAAAAATCTGATAAAATGCTGCTAGTGTGAGGTATGCTGTCAGGGGACATGACAGTGATAAGTCTTGAAGAGAAAGCTCAGATAAAGAAGTTTGATGAAGTAGAGCACATTTTCTTTGTTTCTGCTTAATTTGATTCAGCAGGGGATATAAATATGGCTCTTGGTATCTGCATTCAAAGAAAAGAAGCACAGCAATCCCTTCTCATAAAAAATAAAACTGAGCTGAGCCATTACCTTCAAACAGATCTGGAAGTTTTGATAGCTGCCTAGTTTTTATCTGAGGTATGCTTGTCAACCCCACATATAGATCAATTTCATCCCAGTTCAGCTTAATGTTATAAGCAAGAAATATTTTTTAGGAGATCCAGAAGTCAGGTTCAAGACCTTTTCTGCTTTTATCACAACTTGGCAGCTGGTAGCTAATTTCTCGGACATTTGGTCCACAATACAACCATGCATACTTTTTTAAGTGCCTTATCAGGACAGACTCAATGAGAGAACAAGTCAATACACGTTTAGTCCTGTCAGACGCAGAGCAAAGAAGACTTGTATAGGTGGAAGGTTGTAGAATTGTGCTTTTTTTCCTCTTTCACAGAAATGTGATGTTATCTCCTGTCTCCCACGATGCGAGTTTGATTTGAGAAATGAAGAATTCATTCTCGCTATTGTGTTGAGGGAGAGATTCTCAACAATCCTCAAGACAGTCTGAGCAAGAAATATGTGTTTCACTGCAGATGATGTAATTTAAAACACAGACTATAAGAATCCTAGGGAATTAAAAAAAAAAAAAAGCAGCAGCAATCAAAGAAATTTTGATAATCTACTGACAACGTCCACTGAAGCCTGAGGAATTTATCAAAATTATTTATCAATTTTTAATATCAATATTAATAATTAATTGTTTAAAAGAAATCAGTGTAGCTCGTGAAACAATACACTTAGCAGACCTGTCAGACCTGTGGCAGTACCACAGAGGGTCTTCTGCAACAACTCACACCAGCTTCACCCACTGGTTTGGAGAGAGAAACTTAAAAGACTTATCTGTCACTTTTTCTTTCTACCTATAGATCGATCCTCAGATCCCCCGAACAAAGACAAAGGAAGATGTGTAGAAGTGGTGACCATTTTCTACTCACAAAAGGGAGCATTGTCTCAAGTGGCCTCTGGCTATAGAGAAGCATTCATAGCAGATGAACAAAATAACAGAAGTAATTTGAAAGTAGATACAGAAAAGAATGGCTGCAGCCTTCTTGATGTTAATTTTTTCACTAATTTCCACTTAGAAGGTGGACGCTGAAGAAGAAAAGTCTATTACTGCATCTGCTGATGAATATACTCCTTTTTATATCATTGCCTATGTCTTATACACCTATTTCTGTACTGTTAATTGCAGCACTGGGCTTTGAGGCAAGGTGAAATGAGGTCTCTTTACTAGGCTAAGTTTTGCTATAGCAGTTTCTAGTAGGGAAAAGTAAGAGTGACAGAAGTTTGTTTCAGTAGGGAAAAAATGAAATTTAAAGTGAAATTAGTAGAGCAATAACATACATTGTGTGAGCTACAGAGCTTCAATCGCTAAGAGGCCTGATTCAACCAGGTATAAGCTCAGAGTGGCTTATCAGTGTTTGAAATTCCAGCTATTGTCATGGGACAGTTTGACATTGCTTTAGCTCACAAACCTTGGTTCCATGAGACATTTCAGTATTGCTAATGAACTAAAATAAGAAAGACACCACGTCTTTATGTCACAAAGGGAATCAAAATGCAAAAGCAATGACAGATTAATATAATTCATAATCCTGCAGAGACAAAGTGTATTTCTGGTAGAAGCTAACGGAATAAAAGAAGACCTAGAAATACTTTTCTGTTTATAGGACAGTTGTGAGAGGTATTTTTGTCAGTGAATTCGATCTTTTCTACCAAAAATTAATGTTGAACTATTCAGTTTGGGAGGAAACCTTGAATGGAAATAGCTGCAGAAATCAGAATATATTAGCAATATTAGAATATATATATATATATATATATATACTTTTTTTATCCCCCACCAACAATAGGACTTGTACCCATTTCCCATAACAGTTGCAATAGGTATACAATTTTTATACAGTATTTTTTGGAGTGTGACTTCATGAAGTTTTTTTCACCAAATTTAAATGCAAATGTTCATTTCCTAAGGCAGTATGCATTTCATATATTTTGAAAGTTTTCTTAATGATACTTTTAAAACTCTCATTTTGGTTTAATCTGTTCTTTTTTGACTTTGCTGGTTAGCCCTGATCAAACTAATTTTTTTCTCTTCTGTACATCATCCCTTCAAGTGTTCTGTCATTCTGGTACTCTTTTCTCTGCAAATACCTTCATATCTTGAAGAGCAACCTTTTCTCAGTATCCTGGTCTCCATCTTTGGAAATCTAAATAGTGATATCAATATCTTGTTCCATTTTTTTTTTCCTTGTCCTTGGCAAGATTTCTAAACTTTTATTGCATTTTACTTTAGCGCTCTACAAATTTGATTTTCTATTCTTTATCTGAAACTCCTCCACTTTCTGCTTAAGTTCAGTGGTTGCAGAATGCAACTTTTGATCCTCTGTAGTAGACCATTGTATCAACAAAATCTGGAGCAATTAAAATATGTACAGAGAAGGAATATATATTTTTATTACAATTTAACATCTTTGCTGGTGATGTGGACAGTGTGACTGACAGCACCCTCAGCACATTTCCTGATGACATCAAGCTGTGTTTTGCAGTCACATTGGAGGGAAGGGATGCCATCCAAAGGAATTTTGACAAGCTTGAGAGGTGAGTCTGTGTGAACTTTACGCAGTTCAATGAGGCCAAGTGCAAGGTCCTGCAGCTCAGTTGAGGCAATCCCAAGCACAAATACAAGCTGAGTGAAGAAGTGATTGACAGCACCCCTGAGGAGAAGGATTTGGGGGTGATGGCTGACTGAAAACTCAACATGACCTTGCAATCTGCGCTTGAAGCCCAGCAAGCCAACCATATCCTGGGCTCCATCAAAAGGAGCGTGGACAGCAGGTTGGAGGAGGTGATTTTCCCCCTCTACTCTGTTTTTCTGAGACCTCAGCTGGAATACTGCATACAGTTCTGGTGCCCTCAACATAAAAAACAAGTCTGGAGGAGAGCCACAAAGTTGATAAGAGGACTAGAACACCTTGCTTGTGAAGATATGCTGTGAGAGTTGGAACTGTTCAGCCTGGAGAAGAGAAGGTTGTGTGGAGACCTCATAACAACCTTCCAATATCTCAAGAGAGCCTACAGGGAAGCCAGAGAGGGACTCTTCCTCAGGAACTGTAGTGATAGCACAAGGAGTAATGGCTTCAAACTGACAGAGAGTAGGTTTAGATTAGACGTTAGGAAGAAGTTCTTTCCTGTGAGGGAAGCACTGGAACAGGTTGCCTAGAGAAATTGTGGATGCCTCATCCCTGGCAGTTTTCAAGGCCAGGTTGGATGGAGCTTTGAGCAACCTGGTCTAGTAAGAGAAGGGGTTGGAAACAGATGATCTTTAAGGTCCCTCCGAATGCAAACCATTCTACAATTCTAGGAATTATAAAACTGCTCTGTTATTTTGTAAGAATTTTGTCTAACTGTCTAAAATGAACATATGCAGAATCACAGATTCCTAGACAACTCTGTCAAAGGAGATAATAAGTCCCAGCAAAATTCAGACTGAACAGCATTTCTTGCCTGTCCCATAACAGTCATCTCCAATAAGTGAATTCAAAGTACTGCAAAATTATCTATATTTAGACTGGACATTAGGAAGCAATTCTTTATCGAGAGTGTGGTCAAACACCGAAACAGATTCCCTAGAGAGGTTGACAATGCCCCAAGCTTATCAGTGTTTAAGAGGCATCTGGACTATCCCCATAATAACATGCTTTAACTTTTGGTCATCGCAGAATTGCTTAGACAGTTGGACAAGATGACCATTGTGGGTCCCTTCCAGTGAAAGTCTATTCTCTTCTGCTCTATTCTATTCTATTCTAAATGACAGTAGTCTGCTTCCCACCCTCCTCAAATGTAAAAGGATGATTAAAATGAGTAAGCCTTCCAGTGAATAAAGCCATGCTGATTCAAATGTGATGATGAGAAAAAGGTTGAGTAAGATCAAGAGCTTAGGACTCTGGAAGGAAAATGCAATTTTGCCAGTATCCTTAGGTCTATGTTAAGAAGAAAACAGCTGCTATGCTTACCCCAGTTTTTGCAAGATGATGGGAGGATATGTACTGTCTAGCCAAAGTGAGCTTTGCTAATATCTTATACTTGAAAATAAAACACTGGCATATACTGCAGGTTTTAATGGCATCTCTATGGATCCTACCTTAAATGTATCTGTCTTTTATGTGTCCAGGCTACTCTAGCTATCCAAATTTCTTCAAAAGTGCATAAAGAGAGAGAAGTACATTCAGCAAGCAGACTAACTCTTTCTAAACCAACAGGCACAAAATATGCTGAATCACTTTCCAGGGAATTTTCTCCCTTAACTGATTTTAGAAGTCTATTTAGGAAGTTTAAAGTGCTTCAGATGGTGACAATAAGACAAGATGAATCTTGTCCACCAGGCTTGTGCTTTTGGAAGATGTACTGTTCAATAAGTGGATACTAAAACCTTTTGAGTGCACTGTGTCTACTTTGGACTCCTCAACATCCCAGAAAGACATTGACAAATTAGAAAGAATCCAATGCATTGCTATCATGGTGGCTAAGGGACTTGAGTACATGACAATATGACAAATGGGAAGAAGTGAAGAGAGTTGCATCTGTTCAATAAGAAGAAGAGCAGGTTAAAGGGGGATCTAATTGTAGTCTTCAATTAGGAATTGGATGGCTATGGGGAAAATGTATAAAAAAAGTCAGTATCTTTTTGAAAGTTCACAGAAAATGGAATAGAAGCACCACTCACAAGCTGCAGAAAGGTAAATTCCAAATAGAGGGAAAAAGATCCCCAAAAGAATTGTGCTTAAACGCTGGATCTGGATGCCCAGAAAGGTTGTGGAATCCCTGTCAATGAACTCAAAACTCCTGTGCATAAGTTCCAGAGCTGCTCTGAGTGAGCAGATAACTGTGCTGTGAGAAGTTTTATCATGTCCTCCGAAAGTTCCTTCCAAGAAAGTCTCCAAGTAGTATTTGGAATAAGTTCATAGTAGCTGAATATCAGACTAACTATAAGTGAAGTAGCTACATTAATGAAAGGCAAGGTCAAAAGGTACAACAAATGCATAGAGCTATGTAATCACAAACTCCGTGTCATCTCAGCATGAAAAATTAATTGAATTTACTTTGAAAACTGGGTCAGAGATGAATTGCTTCATTAATAAGTCCCAGTTTATTCTTTACCACATCAAAATCCAAAGCTAAGTTTATCTACAAATAGTTTGGAAAAAAAAATTGTTTTGCACAAACACCATGATGAATAAAGCTCAACGGTCTAGAGAACAAAACATTCTCTGAAATGTACTGAATATCTGCTGATCTGACAAAATATTGATTCAACCTATGACTTTGACAGTGTTCAGCTTCAAATGCTCTGCTTCAAAGATGTGAAGACGACTGGGCAAGTCTAAAAAACCTGAAGGATGAAGAATTTATCAACCACTAAGAGACAGTGAATAGGTAAAAAACTTGAAACTAAAAATTTTGTATTTGTTGTAATGCAATCACAAAACATTTTCAATAACACTGTTCTTTTGCATTACACTGACATATACTTACATTCACCATAAATTTAAAAAGAAAAAAGCTTAGTCCATATAATATATTCAATGAATGCACTGATGCCACACTACTGAGGAAATTAAAAATGTGGTTTTACTCTGAAAATAATCACCACTCAAAACCCTCCTGTTCACAGCATAATATTCTCATTTAATATTCTCATCAGATCAGACTAATTTAAAAATGTTTTAACATACTATACATCAAGATGCTGAAATTAAAATAACAACAGCAATGAAAAATTAGTTATCATTTCATGCCCTCAATGTACAACATTTGACCAACCAAGATTTTAACCAAAAATAACATTCTTGACCAATAGTATCAATAGACTTGAAATTTAATTCCGTTTTTGCCAGTTAAAACATAGCATTTAATTACAGAGTTGGCTCACTGAAAAAGCACTTTATAGATAAATAGATAGATAGATAGATAGAAAGATAGATGTATACAGGTGTATATATATATATAATATACATATATCTGTTGTTATATATATTGTCTAAAGATATTTAATGTATTTGTCTTATACAGTTGCTGTAGAAGAGCATCATTTAAGATAATATGAGCATAATCAAGTAACAACCTTCTGTCACATGGAATTTTTTTTGATATCTTGTTCTTTTAGTAAGCAAAATTCTGTGTTAGTCTGTTACACTATGGTTGCCACTGACTATTGTAGAAGTAATATCTGGTCCTATTAGTTTCTGAAAATGAGCTGAATCATATGGCCTATTTTCTCTGAATTTCCTGAGCTCATCTCTCTAGGAACTCTAGAAACAGAAACACAGGATTGTACAGTGCCACTGTGCTACTTTTGCCTGTGTCCTTTTTAAGATCTTTTCTCTGAGAACTTTACATTTTTCTTCAAGCAATTTGTATCTACTGTGCCACTGCTCCTATCCCTAACAAATCTTTTCTGCAACATTCATTAGCATTCCTAATCATCTTTCTACATCTTCAAGTTCCTTTTCCCTTTGTAATCACCATGCTTCATGCTAAAAAGAAAACTTGTTAATTATTTATTTCTTGATTTAATGCAATGCCGAACAAAGAATAGCCAAATGACCTCAACTTAACGTTTGCACTACAGAAAACACTGAAAGAGTATTAATTTCAGTCACTAGTATTCACCAAGATTCTCCATGGCAGCTGCATTAAACATTTTATCTAACCCTTCTTTTGCTGTTATTATTTCCACAGATTGCTTCTTCTGAGATGAAAAAGAAGAGATACAGGGGTTTTTTAAGAAAAATGAATTACTCTTACCCAAGATTTATCCTTTCTGTATAGAAAAATCTGCCCTCTCTTACTAACTCAACAATACATTACAACAGCAGAAAATAACTCCTCAAAGATAGTCACAGAAATACTCAGAGGAGATTGCAGTGATTGTATTGTTAATTGGCGACTTTCAAAAACACCAGATCAGCCTCAAAAGGAAGTGTATCTTAAGAAGAAAGATTTACTTAAAACATTAACAGTGAGCAGGTAGGAACTTCTTAGTACTTTTTACTTCATAGTACACGAACATGACACACTGGTAATGGTGTAAGACTAGAAGTAAATCATAGATCATCACCTTTTAAATAGTTCAGTGTCATAGATCTAGCTTACAACCTTAAAGTATTTCAGATTTTTAATATTCAAACAGGTTTTAAACCTAAAAAGAATAACATTTTTTACAGGAGGAACAAAAGATTCCTCTCTAGCCAACAGAAAAGCACTCAAATAAAACCCAGTCAGCTTAGAGAGGGAAGCTGGGAAAAGCAGAAACAAGTGTACCAGCCAAAAACGTTCCCAAAAAGCAGAAAAAAAAATTTCTTTTTCATCCTATGAAATGAGCATACTTTTCAATGTAATGAATTAAGTAATATAAATGTCTTATGTCAAATGTCCAAAGAACAGTTTTGGTCTTATGAGAAATAGTTTGTATTTCTTGGCCTTTCTGTTCTGAGCATCAATTATTTTTATACCCTCTAAAGGGTATTGTCCCATCTAACTTAATCAGTTGTAAGAACCAAGACTTTCAACCTTAATCTCTACAGCCTGGAAGTTTTAAATTCTGTGTGTTAGAATTTGTGGATTATCTACTTGTTAAGTAAAAGCTTACACACTTAAATATTAATGAGATTGTCACCAATCCACTTAATTTAAAAACTAAACAGCATTTCAATTACTTTCAGCTTTCTGAGGACAAGAAATTGAACCAGGTGCAATATTATAATGTAAAACATAACACTTGTTTTGAACAGCTCATTTATTATAGTAAGTAAATCATCATTGTTATTCCAACTCCAGTGTGATCTCCAAATGGCAGGATATATTTAATTGAAGTTGATATTTACAAAAGAAATACCACAGACTGTAGAGAAGGGATGGGAAGGGGTAAGCATTTCAGTCTGTTTCTTCCTGTGAGTAGCTTACTATTCCTGCCTCACTGTAAAAAACAGCAAAAGTCACAGTGCACTTCAGATATTGTTTCTTGAAGCCATTTGGAAAGTGAAAAAAGTAACATAGCAACTATTTGTAATCATATTTTGGAAAATATTTAGACAGATGGTACGGTGACAAGATATTGGTAACTACAGGTTTGAAAGAAAGCATACTTTCAAAATCATCTTAGTCCACCCATTTACAACAGCAGCCTAGCATAAACAATATTGCATACATATATGAAAATTTCAGAAAAAAATTTTGCTTAAAAAATTCTTCAGAAATTTCCCTGGCATAGCTGAAAGCAGACATTGTTAGGCAGATGAATTAGCCAATACAGGAAATAATGACAGCCAAAGAATAGCCATGAGATCGCCATATTCTTCTAAAAATTGATTAATAATGCAACAGTATATAATAATTACATTCTAAAATCTAATATTTATGTAGTATTTAGCAATACTGAATTTCATGTCATTTATAACCATTCAGTGGATATTAAGCAATAACAGCCTACCTCTACGAAAATCTGTGATAATATTTCCCAAGGTCTTCGGAGATCACAGGATTACAACAGCGTGTCTTTGGGAAAGAGTCACTGCTGGAAGAATTTACCATGGAGCCAAAAGCACTAAAAAAAATATGAGAGATTTAAAAAAAGAAGATTCTTAGGGAACAGAAAAGATGACCTGTAAAAAGCAAAGAGAACTGAGATCAAACAAAATTTCACATCTAAATATTTACAATACCCCTATGACTGGAAGAAAATATCTGCAATGGAATGGAAAATTTTCACTGATGTACTAAAATAATTTTAAATATTTTTTCATAGTATTTTATATTTTGGTTGTTTATCACTTGAAGTTATTTTATAATGTCAGCATACTTATGCTTTTATATCAACAATTCCATATTAACAGTAATGAAAATATTTGAACTTAGTAACTCAAAAGTGACACAGTTGTTGTACATCTGAGTTCCACCAATTTGAATACATCTGAGTACTCTTCAATTTGAAGTTTTGTGAATTGTGGACAAGTCAGTCATCCTACGTTTGTTCAGTCATATGGCTCAAAAGCTCTCTTTGCCCTAGTGAAGATGCCTGGAATTTTATGAAATAGCTATAAAATAACTACATCACTCGTAGCTCTGAGTTCATTGCAAAGGCTGTAAGTGAAGCCCACAGTAATTGTAAAAACATGAAGCAGATCAGCAAATAATAGTTAATAAAATAAGCATACAGATATACAGAATTTCTATTCAGAATATCACCTCATATTTTGTAACTCTAGAGAACCTTATATTTGAAGTTTTGTTCTTTTCATTTCTATTCAAATTAGAAAGTGCATTTCTCACACACTAATTCCAGAGAATAATGTTCCTAGGATGAATGCCAACAGAATGATTTTGCCTGTACATTTTCAAGCAGAAACTGTATCAGGCAGACAGAATAGTATCAAAAAAATCTGCAGATCTACGAGTACAAATGAAATGAATACTCTTGGAGATGTTCTGTCCAGAGTGGCATGGTTCCACTTGAAAGTGATAACTCCTTGTTCCTTACTGTGGATGTATCTGTGCTGTCATCAGTTTCAGAGAACAGAAAATAAAATTTCTGTATCTACTAATTCTTCCACTTGTTTTTGATGCTGCTAGTATTTTATACCTGCTGTGCAGGTGACAGTGCTTTGAAGACGGCAGCAGTATGGAATATAAGATGGTACAATAGGAATTTGAAAAAAACATTTTTCTTTGGACACCCAAGCAAAGCAAAAAGCATCTTTAAGATTGCACAGGTATGTTTGCTCAGCCACACAATATAGGCACTACTGTGAACAATTTCATGTAGGGCTCGTGAGCACAAAAAACCACATTCACAAAGAGGGAGCAGTCAAGGAAAAAGAGTAATTGAAAATCTGTTTCATACTATTTCCAAATATACTTTGCACTTATAAAGAACATAAGTTTAAAAAAATCATTAATCCTCTTCAAAATGAATCTTAAAGATTTACTTTTGCTTTCTAAAGCTTTGACAATTCCTTTTTCTTCTGTACTTTTTTATCCACTCCTACTGCATTTATTCAAATTCCGAGTTCCCTAAAGTCTTCCCAGCAAGCTTTCAACATCTTCTTCACCTAGCACACTTCAATTACATAGAGCTCATCACTTTACTGGGAATAGATATGCAGCATACTAAACAGGGGAAGAAAAAGACTTCTCAACTCACTGTCTGCTCAGTTGAAAAATGCTCTTTTGGTCTAAACTTTACACCAGGGAAGATCTGCCAGATATGGTAGAGGAGCCAATTTAGTCTCACAAAATTGTTTGATACAGAGTGCTTACTTAATAGAATCTAAAAGTGGAAAGCACAGTGCCAGCAGGGATGTAAAAGTAAACAGGTGTTGTCACTGCAGGAGAAAGTGATACGCAACGTTATCAGTATTCTTACTGCCTTCATTTCCAGAGGTATAAGCAGACTTACAAAATTCCATGGCAAGGAAGAAAATCAGCAAGTCAGAAAGTAGAAAGACCTGCTACTCCCTGTTAAGTCTGAATATTAAGATATAGCCGTTGTGTCACTATCAGCAAACTCAGATAAGTGTCAAGGTCAGACAGGCAAAAATGCCATGATATTAATTGCTGGAATGGAACTTGGTAATCCAAATATGTGTTCACAAGGCTGGACAATCTGTATTCTAATATTCCTGACTCATTAAAGCTTGATTTTGCATCTAGTATTGGATGGTTTGTGCTTATAATCAGTCAGTCAGTCAGTCAGCCAAATAGTGATTCATTTTCCTTCTTAAATCCTAAATTAAATGTGTTTATTTGTTACCAAATTGGGAACAACAGAAGACAAAGTAATTGCCTCAGCTGATTACATTCTAGCATGATATAACTGTATTTGTTTCAATGTGCCTATTTTTGTCAGCTGACTAAATCAACAGATTGCCTATGGTATTTTCCAGCTGAATTATTGCTTCCCAACATACATCATATATGCAAATGAGGACCTGCCTATTCCAAAGCTGTTGTAGGTTAGGGACTATCAGCATGTGCAGTGTAGTAAATACAGTGCTACTTTAGATCTTATTTATGAAGTAATTGGTTACTATTTATAGTTTGCAAGAGCTTGCATGGAGTAAATCAGTATAGAATATTCTGATCCAAACAATTCCCTGAGACAGGAAGTGCTTTGCTTTCTTTCAAAGACAGCTGAGTTTTTGTATCAGCCAGTAGCTAAACCCTCTATTTAGAAACTTTGCCAGGGAAAACAATCAAAATGATCAATAACTTTTCTATCAGTCTGAAGTGTTTTGCATTTGTTTTGTTGTTGTTGTTGTTGTTGTTGCTGTTGTTGTTTTTTGTCAGTTTAAAGTCTTCTTTATTAAAGTTCTGACTGAGGCTTTATGGTAAAATTCCAACAATAAAAAGTTGTATTAAGGTCAAAACTACACTGCTAGTAAGTTCTTCGAAGTAAATACCTAGGTACAGTGGAAAGAAAGTGGAATCTGTTTGCTCTATGGGGAGAAAAAAGAGCAAACATAAATAAATTTATCAAATACCTAGTCTTTTAGAAAATAAGAGCACAAAAATTCTGCAAGGATACTCTGAATATGATTTACAGAAACATTTGAATTACAGCAAGATATATTTAGAACAGATGTTAGAAAACACCTTGTAATTGGAGACCCAGGGTCTAAACAATTGCCTGGTTGAGGAAATCCTATCATTTTGAAAATGGTTGTATAATAATTCAGTAATTATGTCAGGCTGGTGAGGATCAGCAATGTCTTGATACTCTTTCAGTCTTATTTATATTATCCAATGAATAAACATGTGCACATATGTACAACTACATATTGCTTATTCACATTTTCGTGAGAGACCTTTCTTATTTGAAGAACAAAACAGCCAAAGCACAAATACACTAATAACTGTGCAAAAGCCTGAGACTCAATTCCTGGCTTTATCTGATTAGTGCACTTTATAAGTTTTACAATCATTGGGTACTGTAATATCCAAGATATAGATAGAGCTACCAAACTGTAGATAAAATTTCAAAGGAAGCTAACAGGAAAATTGTTGAAAGCTTAGTTTCTCACTATACCTACATATTTTTACAATTCACGGGGATTGTTTTCTGTTGTTTTGTATCCTTGAACTAGTGAAAAACTGACTGCAAAAACAGACTTACAGCTGTAAAGTGTCCGTTCTATTTATACAAAATTGTTAGTAAGAAGTGATATAACCAAAGAATAGAAACTACTCAGCAAATAAACCTTCAAAAAGTAGAATATTCAAAAAGAGTGACAAAGGCAAAACAATAGCCAATACCTACAAGGAAATAATTGAGATATTCAAACTACTGTTAAGATGGAATTCTTTAACAACAAGGAGCCAAAGCCTCTGAAATCTCAGAAAATCTAAAAGTCAAGTGAGTGTATAAAAATCAACCATTCAGTTTCAATCGTCTTCAACATTCAATTTTTTTTCACGTGGGTGATAACTTATCCCACGCAACCACTCCCATCCTTTATAGTACAGGGCCTACACTCTCCTAAGCATATTTTAAAGAAATCTTTTTTTCCAAGTCAAGTATACAAAAAAGTATGACCTGGTAATTCAACCTTAGAGCACATCTACTTAAAACTCTTTTAAAAAAAATTATTGTTTTGAAGAACAGATGGTAGATATTACTTTGAACTTGAGTTTCAGTGCTAATATTTATTGGCAAAGACTGCCTTTCTGATAGTTAATACTGTTATTCTTCAGTTCTCTGGCTGCTTTTTTTCTATGAAACAGGCATTACTCAGCCCAGACAGGTAATGTTTTTAAGAGCTGATTTATCCCCACAAGTCTAGAGCCTTTGGTATTAGGAATCTTCAAGGACAGTCAGAACTAATTGAGCACGTGTGGAACTATAAAATGAGTAATGTACCAACAGGGATAGTAGTTCTGAAAAGTGCAACCTGACTGATAATTAACTACAGGTGCATGTCAGCTTTTTGCTAAAGGTTGAGAAGTAATAGTCATGGGTCTTGTTTATCTAACTCGTTCCTGATATCACTCTGCTTTGCAGTACTGAAAAAACAAGCACCCTGAGGTCATCTAACTGAGAAACGAGGTTTCTTACAGTGTTAACATGCATTTTCTGAAGCATGCAAACATAGTGTATTTTAGAGGAGTATGTCTGTACAGAATTCTCTCTGACAAGACCTCATATGAGTCTATACTAAAAGAAATGTATTTCCCTAATACAATTACATTATCTGATAGAAATCCACCCCACTTCCATAGTTTATTCTCCATAACCCCTTAGAGACAGCACAAGCAAAAAAGTCTGCATGTGAGAAAAGACTATTTATTCCTGTGGCATTTAAATATCTATAGGCATTAAGTACTGTAATGAGTGTTAGCAGACATCTGTTTTTTCAGTTTCTATTACACTAATCAGCAAAGCTATTAATTTTCCAAGTGCCCAAGTGTGTAAGGCAGAACCAAAATAAGTAAATCGCCATGATTAATTGTGAAGATACTTCTCAAGGTGTATGTTGGCTGACCTTCATGATTTAATTGTCAGTGCTGTAAATTATCCAGTGTCAGATACAGAACTGGTTGGATAGCTGACTGCAAGTGTTGGAAGAAATTTTCAAATGTACATAATTGATAGGAATTGAGCACTTGCATTCATACAGGACCACACCTCTGACATTTGGATCATATATTTCAGCTCCCAAACGTGGATTTTGTTACCTTCACTTAGGTAACCAGATATAACAAGTGCACTAATATTTTCTTTCTGAATTTTTTGTATTTTTCTTCTAGAATGTATTTTCTTTCATGTAAGAAGATCTCCAGGTAACAAAGAAGTTGCAACAACTTGACTGAGTTGCTATCAAGGATATGGGTGTCAGTGTGCTCTCTAGCAAATGCTGGTACTTCTCCTTGTAATGCCATTATCTCTTAAGAAAATCTTATCTGGCATTTAAGAGAAAAGATGACTGATGTAATTGAATTTAATCCAAAGGTGAATATCTGTTTTGTAATTTGAGATGAGAAGAGACTGTAAATGGATCAAACCCCTCCAGATATAAAAAAATCTAAATAAATAGATCAGTAAGAATTATGCATATCTAGAATTTTATTTGTCCTTTGTGCCTTTCACTTTTAGTAATAGCCATCCCAAAAGCCATAGAAGGATGTCAAGTAAGAAGCGCTGGATTAAGTATCTCTAACTTTTGTAACAACAAATAGATAACCAACATTTATGAAGTGAATTAGATATTTTAAAACACTAGCTGAATCTAGAACAATCTCTTTGCTGTCATTCTTCTCTAAGGCAAAAAAATAGAAAGCTCCTTAATCACCCTTAGGTTATTGTGGGGCCACAAATCTCTGAAGTGAAAATTTCTTCATGCCTTGAAGAACAGCTACTAGAAAAAAAGCACTGTTCCGAAAATGACCTTCTGTTAAGGATATATTCAGAAAGATTTCTATACTTGCCTGTAAGGTAATGGGCAGGAAGAATTAGAGTCTTTTACTTTTCGAAAGCCATTATATGTGGAGAACTCTAGATGATCACCACTTCGCGCAGTGAGACAAAATTCCAAATTAAAATTTCCCTTCCACAGTTTGGAAGATATGGATTATAAGACATATAATCTTATACTATGTCTTCTTGTTCTGTTTCCCACTTCCCCGCCCCACCTTTTCCCACTCCCACCCTCTCCCCTCCCCTTTATGCTTTCTTTGCCACAGTAAACTTTGGCCAAGGCTTTTATTTTCTTGCTTCCAAGGCAAAAGGGATCTCATACTCCTGTTTACATTGAACAGTCTTCTCTGGTTCCTGGTTACAGGAAAGGAGACTGGTTGTTTCAAACAAGGTCTCACCATCATTCACTAGATTGACAACTGAAGATGGACACTTGGTCATGACACAGTCAACTGACATGTTAGTCTATCTGTCTTTTGCTTACTCCTGCAATCACAGGCTAAGACATTCTATTACAAAATAAACCCTGCATATATGGCAATAAGGCAACGGCGACACATCTTTATACAAATAAGACTTCTAAACCACTTCCAATTTTCAAAGATGCAGCAGCTCATATATTACTACATTTCATGGATTCTCAAGAGTTCAGACATTATGCTTGTATTCTTCTTAGTGAAAATGGTGATGGCAGAGACTAATAGTTGCCATTGATTAGTGCTCTATACATTGATATATATCAACTTCCTGATATATATCAGGAAGACCTTATTGCGGCCTTTCAGTTATTAACATGGGCTTATATGAAATATGGGGACAGACTTTATAGAAGGGCCTGTAGAAATAGGACCAGGGGAAATCGATTTAAACTAAAAGAAGGTCAATTTAGATGACATATAAGGAAGGCCTTTTTTTACAATAAGGATGTTGAAACACAGGTTGCCCAGAGAGGTGGTAGAGCCCTCATCCCTGGAAATATTCAATGTCAGGTTGTGTGGTCAACCTGCTCCCTTCTTACTGCAGGGGTGTCAGACTAGATGACCTTTAAAGGTCTCTTCCAGTCCAAACCATTCTATGATGCTATGATTTATTTTGAATTTTAAAACAAAAAGATTTTAGAATTCAAGAACTTATTTTAATTCCCTCTGTATGCTTATGAGATGTCAAGAAACCTAGATAGAGATCTTCGTAATAACAATAAGTCACTACCTCATCATCGGTTATTCTAACCTGAATTTCACTAGAAATCCAGCACTCTCAAATCAAAACACAGCCACCATTCCCCTTCTTGTTGTCTAAACTGCATCCTGACTTACACCATTAAAGTTTCTTTTTCATAGTGATGTTCACAGTAGGTAAATGCAGCAAAGAGAAATCCTTTATCATCTTTTCTGTTAGCTGTCTCTAAAGGTGACTTGGTTTAGAGTGAGATCCAGTTTGGGTGAAGGTGAAGTACGTAATAACAGACTTTAGGAAGATAATTCCACCAAGAACTAAATTTCTTTTCTCCTGCAAAAATCACAAGCATGCTTATGCATGTTAGAAATGCATGAGATTGATCACGAAACCTTGCTCTCATGTTTGATTGACATTGCATCCGGTTTACCTAAGATCTTCTTAAAAAGGTAAAAAACTCATGTAAGTGATATTTGGTAAGGTAAATAAATTCCATGGTTCTCTGACAAAAAGTAGCATTCTATATAATGGTTCTTCAACGTGTCTAGGCAATTGGAGCATATTGCTTGTGAAAGGAGGCTGAGAAAAATAGATTTGTTGAGTCCAGAAAAGATGACGGGAAGGCTTTAATTACTGTCTTCATCTACTTAAAGGTGCATTGCAGAGCTAGTCTCTTCTCACTGCTACACGCTAAAATATGTATCTTCCCTTTTCTTGATATTTAAAAAATAGTGCAAGAAAACCTGGTTCGATTTTATCTCCAATCTTTTAACAGACTGCAGTCAGGCAAAAATGGTACCATAAAGAATATTTTTAGAAAAAAACAATGTATTTGTAAAGCCTAATTAATCCTTTTTCCTTTTATTGGATTACTAGAGCATGGAGAGGTATTTTGTAAGAACTATCACACATAGCAAGGCACACTGAGTTGTGCTGTTTGTTTTACTCAGTTTGCGCTGGACACAGTAGTTCTGATCTATATCAACTAATGCATTAGAATGGATTTGTAAATAATTTTCAATAAAGTTACAACAGACATTACCGTTTTACTTGGTGTTACAATCTAACTTCTTCACCAATATCTATAAACCATCAGTATCTTTCACAACTAAAAACCAAATTGCTCTAAATTAACAGGCCTTTAACTTTACTAACCAACAAATAAGGTCAATAAAGCTTTATGAATAGTAAGACCATATCTGTATAAGAACAGAAATTATAATCAACTTATATCAAAGTTCCAAAGTTTAGTATTTCACCCATAAACTTCTGCAAAGCTTTTCAACAGGGTCAATGGTACGTAATTTGGGGGAGTATCTGGCACCATAAACTGGCACTACAAAAACATGAAAATTAAACAGAACTCCTAAAGTGTGGTTTTAATAATCCTCACAATACTAGGAAATTCATGCCTATATTCTGCATGCTCAAGACCAGGATGACCTGAGATGGTCTTATATTTTCAATCCAATCTAATTCTGCCTCGTGACTCTATAACTATATCCCCTTTGCCCTGTCAGTCTATGCAAGTTAAGCTTCAATCATGTGTGGCCTGTTTTTTTGCAAGAACTTAAAAATTGCCTTGACTGGATCATTTACTCTCTGCCTGCTTAACTCCACTTGTAGTCACTTCTGTTGCAGTTGCTACTCCACTGCTTTCTTGCAAATATTTAATGGCACTCCAAAATAGCTTCTATATTTACTACAGTAAATATCATCTCAATATAAGCATTTCCAGATCCTTCTGTGTGAACTATTAGAAATAAATATAGATTTTTACCAAATGAATCAAATGCAAAATACATGGTACTTTGGCCAGCCTACCAGCGCACACTGCAAACATTATTTATGGCATCAGATCTCAGAATGACCTCACAGCTCAAAGGGAAACTCACAGCTTGTGAAATTTTTGTACTTCTCAGCACTTCAGTTGAATTGATACACATGTCGTATATTTCATGCAGTTTTTAACTGACAGAAAAATACTGCAATGGCTAAAGAATAAAATGGAGGACTAGATCTTAAAAGAAAAAAAAAGAAACTGTGAAAAAAAAAAGATTGTTATCTCTTTTATTGCATAACATTCGGTTAGGAATAATAGCAAAAATAGACCAACAATTAGGGAAAAAGCTTCAGGCTATTTAGAAAATTCAAGATGTCTGCATGTTTCTATTGAAATCAATTGGAATAATAGAACCCCTGTCAAAACATGTTAGGATTCTTCAAGAAACTACTTTAAAAAGAAATGTAAATCTAATGAATAGCCTTCTGTGTAAAATCATCAGTTATTCAAAGAGAAGGTGAAGTTTGCAGCTGTTTTACCCAGTAATACATAATGTTTTTCACATATAACCAAGAGATGGAAACCTTGGCCTCCAAAAACAGCACAGTTCAAGCCTAACTACAGAGCTAGAACTCTTGCTCTGTGACATACACACACACACACATTCATTCAACGGGATGATTTCATTCTCCTAGAAAACCTTAACACTGAGGTTGCACATGTCTAGACATGATTTTGTTGTTGTTGTTGTTTTTTCTTTTCACATTTTCCTTGTTTCTCATTTCCAGAATGCCATGCTGTTTGGCTAAGCAATGACAAGGAGGATACCTGGGAGTGCACAGTTTGTTGTGAAGGAAGCAGCACCACAACTGACAGCAGGAACTGAGCTCAGATCAGCTACTTGAAAAGGCTCAATAGAATAGCTTTAAGTTAGTCCTTAAATGAACAGGAGAACACAACTGGGGAATTCAAAAGAAACACTGTTTCCAACATATTGTCTGGTTTAGAAATCTTTAAGAGTATTAAAGCCATGCAGACTGACCACACTTTGTTGAATAATATGACACTCCTTATCACTAAGTTTGTTGATATGCTCTGCCTTTACTTTTCAATATTATTATTATATTATATTAACTAGTTACCAAGTATATGCAAAAGAAAAAAAAAAGAATTAAACAAATTTATACTACTACTTGGATTCTACTTAGAGCAATTCCATATTCATTTTGCGTGTTGATTAGCTTTATCTCTCTGGTTAAGAGCTTTGCTAAAAATAGCAGTGAGAAGTAGCAAGAAAGTGATTCAGAAAAAAACCCTGCAAAACCACAAAAACAACAAAGCCCCCAAAGCCCTATGGTACCTCTGTCAGCTCAGATAAAAGGCTGAAAAAAACAACAGTGTCCAATGATTCAGTGAATCCAGGTCTGCTTAGTCCTGGTCCCTTTCTCTGTCATCTACCAATCCTTTCTGAGTTTAACCAAGACTAAAGATTTCTGTTACATTTTCTTTATTATGATTCTGCCCTTCCCTTGCCACTGCACTGATGCTACCTCTTCTTTCATACTTCCTTGAGCATTTTAGCTTCACTGTGTAATACTGTCATTAAAACTAAATGAGAAAAAAATCTATGGGCTGTCTTGAACTGCTACAATAATTTACCATGAATATTGCACTATATGTATTTTCTCCCAACCTATTTTTTGTTAGTTTCCATAAAAATGTGTGTTTCAACATTGCAAATTACCTAAAGAACTTCTAAGGAATGCAGGTCACCCATGTGTCAGGCTCAGAAAAATATCATCTGGAGGACCAGACTCTGAATATGAACTCCTCACTGAAATCACTTTTTAGAAGCTCTGAGGGCAGTTGCTTTCTCACAGCTTCCCTCATGCACTATTTTTGCTTTTCTGTGGCTATCCATTATCCAGGCTTTCTCCTCATAAGAACTACACAATAGGGGAGAAACTCTTGTGGAGCTCTCTGAATTTGGCTGAAGTGGGTGAATCCCAATAAATCTAAACTACTTTGGTCTGAAACCAATTTCTTCAGTGCAAATATGCATTAATTTTGTTTTTCTTGGGTGAAGGTTCTGGTAGACACAGACACACAGAAATATATTCTGTAATATGCATTTTAAAGCAATCCCTTTATAGCTGATTCTCTTCATAATTATCAGTGCTCTACAAGTCTCTTGCCACTGCATAATTTAAAGGAAATCTCAAGGAATACTTTAAGCAATACAGGAGGGAGAGGACTTCCAAACACTGAGGTGGCATATCTGATTTTATATACAAGCATCTTTATGAGACAACTGAGATGCCCAGATTCTCAACTAGCTAAAGTATCAGTATTTCATTCTGTTTCCATATCAGTATATAAAAAAATAAGTAAAAGCACTGAGGAAAATAAGCAAACTCCCTTTGGGAAGCATAATCTAAGGAAAAATATGACATACAGACATTTGATGTACACTTTTCAGTGTGATTTTAAATCAGTAAAAATTACTGTCATCATTTTATATCTGGAGAAATTGAAAAGAGCACATTAGCCTGTACATGGTTTATCTTTTCACACTTCTAGATTTCCTAGTTCAGGGATTCTCATCCTTCTGATAGCCAAGTCTCAGCTCAAAGAATTGTCAGGTGAATCCACATCTGCCTTGTCCCTGACCCCTCCTCTGACATCTACCAAACCTTCCTGAGTCTATCTGAGCCTCAGGATTTCTGTCACAATTACCTTGAGTATGCTTCTGACCTCCTCTTGCCACCGTATGGATGCTGCATCTTCCTTGTCCTCCTCTGTACTCTCACTTGTGTCCCCATTGGTGCTGAAATCAGAATAACAAGCCCATTGAAATGCATCTGATTATGTCCAGGGTCATTTTGATACTTCTCTCTGGAGCAGGGGAACAATGCAGAGGCTCTGACACCAGTACTGCATAGAGCTAGCACAGATCCATGCAGCCATGTCTTAGGGGAAGGGTCTAGTCAACAGAAACCACTTTCATCATCTTTTGTGGGCTTTTGTATTTATGCAAGGCCAGTAAATGTGCAAGAAGCTGTGCAAAGTAGGCAGTAGGTCTTCCGGTAAAATGTCTCCTATATGTTAAAACAATGATTTCTCTCCAATTGGTTCACTGGGGAAACAAAATACATTAGTGTCATCTAAAGTCACTGGAAATTGATGAATGTATGCCACATCAAAATTGCATTGTGAGAGCATGAGCATTTAGTGGACTTCTAATACAGTTCAGCTTACAATAAATTAATTTGCCCCTAAGCAGGAAGTAGCCTTCCATACAAAGACTTTAATAATGTAACAGTAAAAACCTAAAGAGAAAGAGATGCTTCCTTTTGCTGCATGCATATTATAAGATGTTATTTTACAAAGAAGTACCTGACCTTGCCATGCAAATGGAAAATTTAAGCAGTGAAGCTGTAGAAATCCATGTAAATTAAAAAAAACTAAGTTGTTCAATTCAGACAAAATCAATAGCTTCCAGAATAGATGTTTTCAAGCTATTATGTTATATAGGTAATTAAAACTCCAAACTTCTAACAGCTACTCTTACAAGGTACTACATATAAAAGTGAACTTATAAAACAGACCTTTTGGTTTATCTGCTTGGAAGCATAAAATAGAAAACACCATATATTGTACATAACTCCGTATAATTGATATCATCTAATACACTACTATAATACTCCAAAAGATGACAAGGCAGGAGCAACTATGCCATTCTTTTCACCTACCAGCCTGTTCCATATGAGTGTAATCTATCTTTTCAAGGTATCTGGAAAATAAATGAAAGTTAACATGGAACAGATGTCTGATGGGTGACTTTTCTGGCATTAATGCTTTTTACTTGGTGGGGAAAAGCAAGCTAGTTTATGCTTAGCTCCAGGGCTCAAGGGGAAACATAAAGATGGACCTAGAGGGATAATGAGTGCCACCTGCAGGAGAGGATGGGGCTACTGATAAGGGTTTGTGGACTCAACAGAGAAGGGTGGAACAGTAAAATGGATGACTTTGTGGCAACAGTGGGAGACTAGAGTGTTTTATTCAGAAGACAAAATTGGGCTCACTGAGCCATTCACACTGAGAAACGAGCACAGATGGCTTATTGACACTTTTATGAGACACTCCAGTGACAGGGTTTCAACTTTTATGCAACTTCTGTGAGATTAATGTTTCTAAAAAACATTTCAGTAATGATCTATTTAATTTTTACCAAATTCACCCAAAAGTCTCATTTCCTTCAGGTAGCATAGCTGAAGGCAGATGAGCTAATTACTGAAAAAATTAAAAAGCCTTCTTGCTTCCCACCATCACAGGGTGTAAATCTCACTGGCACTACTGGTAGTTTTGTAAACAAAGAATAGAAGAAGAGTACTTGGCAGGCAGAAGTTCTTTCATTATTCCAGTTTTTTGCAATACACGAAGAAGAATAGAATGAAGGGATAAATTTAGATGAACTAGTAAAGAAAAACTATTTTTGTCACCAAACCAGGTAAGACAGTGCTGGATAAAGTGATTGAAAGGCTTGCTAGAGCCTTGTATGATATAACAGAAAGCAAATTCTCTTTTAAATAGTCATCATTGTAGTCTGTACTTACAAAACATCTTCTCATTGTCAATGCTGCAGATGCTTTATATAAAGCTTGAGCATACATCATGAAAATGAAGGAAAATCAGCTTTCTAGAAAAGCTTTACCTCTGGGGTAAGGTTTATGTGAAACCAGTAATTATGTAACGCAGTTTATTTCATTCTTAATCAAACTACCAAACAATTTTGCACTGCAACATTGAAGAGAGTAAGACAATAGAAGACTGAAACAAGAGGAGAATAGCAAGGAGCTCTGCTATACTGCAGTACCTCACTGGTCACTTCATACTCAGTCTTTGCTCTGATGGAAAATTCCAATCCATCTTTTTGTTAGTCCTGATGATCCATAGAAGTTTAGAAAATAAAATGGTCTTCGGAGACATGATTCACTTCTTTTACTTTGAGAGTTGAAAGACTAATTTGCAAGATACTGGGTTTTTTTCTCTTATTTCCAGATTCTTCAGAACCTATCACATTGTTTTTTGAGTTTACTCTGTATTTGAATACTCTTTCCTTAGGGAATTGATCACAAATATTCAAAACCTGTAACACATTGCATAAATATTATGTCAGTAATTCCCTGTTTCTCAGCTGAATGAACATTTCTAGCAGCTAAAACACCAGCTTTTTCAAATTGAAACAATCTGCAAATATTCCTCCATGTAATATCAATATTCACTTTCTGTAAATATTTCTGCCATCGCTTATTCTTCAAAAGCCAGTAAAAAATAAATACCAACAAATCAAATACAAATAAAGTAAAGCTCAGCTTAAACTAGCTTGCCATAAATACTCTAATGAGATCTACAGAATATGTAATTTAAAAAAAATTTCAACTTCGTCTATTTGGTATAGCTTCTGATACCAGCAGTGAGATGTAAACATACACACAAATAGAAGAATGAACTTCAGGATACATAACACATGGAAACAATACTTTTTCAGTAGGAATAAGGTCAAGAATAAAAGATGTCCCATAGAAATAATGTATTTTTCACTGCTGATTAAAACAAGAGAATCTATATGATAAAATTGGCTGTATGTTAGAACAACAAATACACCATGCAAAGACAACAGATTTCTCATTTTTAGATTTTATTCCTTCTAAAATACCAATAGTTTTGGTATGTTTAAATAAAAATATACACCCTTCTCAGGTAAAGTACTAGTACTGTTATATAAAATTTGAATCCACAGTAATGACTATTTAGATGCTGTTTCCTAGATTAGACGAAACAACTAAGATCAGGAGTAGAAGTCTCTTCCCTTCACTCAGCCCTATATTTTGACTGTCTTCATTTGTCTTTGAATTTGATTCACTGAAAATACTTTCCTCTCACAAAAGAAGCCAAAAAAACCAACCAACCAAACAAAAAAACCATATCTTTTTAATCTGAATCCTGCATAGGTAACTGCTCTCAGCTTTTAAGAGAAAAATTACTGCACCTTTCACTGAGTGCCTCTACGGTCCTTGTTCATTCAGGGTTAAGATTCCAGTATCTTACCCAAAATTATTCTGTCCCAAGAGAGGAAACACGCTATTTCCAGCATATGGGTCTATAGGACTCTTTAATATCAGAAATGTTACCAACATTCTGTCTCCTTTAAGCAAGACATCATGCTCTTTGTTAGTGGATGTACAGCAACTAAAGCATGTACAATAAACTTTTGGGATACCATTAGTCCTTGGAGGAGCATAACCATTTCTAATTGCTTTTCAAGAGACATTTATGCCAAGAGACTAGGTCTATCCAAGCATTAGTAAGGGACATGTCTTCTATGACATCACATCAAATGCAACTGAAGTTGGCAGTTTTTATCAAAATGATAGTGGGGCAGTCTTAGACTGATTTCTGGTCAGCATGTATGGTAAAATAATTGCTATCCAAGAAAGGAACTAGATCTTCTAATCAAAGCCAAACTAGTGTATAAAGTCTGAAAAAATTCACAGCTAATAAGGTGTATTCCATTTACCTGAATGTGGGTGAGGAGAATTACCATTACTCAGCAGTTGACTATACCATTAAAATAAGTTTAATTATAGCAACCTTGTTCATCCATTCTTACAGACACCATGACAAAACATGGCTGAGGGATAAAATAGGGGTTATTTGCACGTTATCTATCACAAACTGAGGTAATACATAATACTCTGCTCCCTTTGCCTCTGCTTAGTCCACAATATGGTGGAGTGACATATGGTACTTCTGCTAAAAAATTGCGTCCACTTAAAATCAAGGATCAAATGTCAAAAGAAAGAAAAAGTGTGACACTGGGATTAGAGGTGACAGCCAAGTTCATAGTCTGTTTTCACAGGCAATTACATTATGCAATGTTTTCCATGAGATAGAAAATTTTAAAGTAGTGAGTGCTTTCCACCACTATCATTACTGGGAAGCTGTTTCCAACTCTCGCCACTTACATCGGTAAAATGTCCTCATGGGTACTTAATGTATAATTTTTTTAGAACTAAGAATGTCTTGTAATTTTAATATCTCATTTTTCTCCCTGTAATCACACTTTGAAGAAAACTGTCTATTTCCTCTAATATTATGGTAGACATTTTTTAAGTGGTCAGTCAGGTTTTCTTAAGAAAATGTTTAGTGTTAGCTTGAGAGTTAGTTTTCTGTGAATTTAAAGCTCTGGATATTAGTTTAACTCCCCACATAAATTAAGATTTTTTCCATTCATATTAACTACACTACTCTCTTCTGCAGGGTACTTCTCTCTCCAGACAAATTGTTGATCTCTAATAAGAGAGGATATTGGTCTATAAGCTAGAATCAGCATTTGTCTGTTCCTGGGTATTTTAGTTATTAAGGAACACCAATTTGCAGACTTTTAAAGATTAACTTATTAATTAGTTTATTTCAAAAACGTATGTTTATACTAGCCTAAAGCCACCCTGATCCACCCTCTGCTGCTCTCTCAGTGTAGAATACAGGGAAACAAAAAATCTGATTTCAAATTCCAGTTCCTGAAGAAGTGTTGCATAGGAACTACAGATGTTTTACTTAAACACATGAGTTTGGCAGATTTTCCTTCAGCAATAGCTGGGATGAGTTAATTGTGCAGAATGTACCACCATTGCAGAATAAAAATACCAGGTGGAACATCTTTGTTGCCTGGTTCCTGGTTTGATGCATTCTTCTGTAGTTAAAGAGTATTCATTTTCCATATAAACCAGCAGCCGATTTTAGGTAAGAGTGTTTTTGATATGTGGCATTAGAAAGCATTGCCCATCTTGCTGCAACGCCTGGCATCAGGTAGGAGAGTCCTAAAATTTTTTTTTGCAGGTTCAGTGACTTGAGGATAGTTGATTTCCATGAGCAATCTTCACTTCTTGGAATTTGGAGTCTGATCTATGAAGCTAACACAAGTTTCATAATTTCAGCCAAATCTTTGTTTCAGATGTGCCATGGCAACATTCTTTTTACAGATTTATAAAAGCTATATCCTTTTGATTTGTGTAATAGAAGTCATAAATCCCAAAGCCAGTAATTGCCATTATGGTAGGTGCTTTAGACAGTTCTTCCCAAGGAGCTCAGACTTCTAGGATTTGATTTTGCCATTTCCTGTTTAAACAGACATAACATTTTGTAAAGACATTCCTCCTTACAAAGCACTGATCAAGAAGCCAAATCATTTTCTTCTGTGATTGGAACAATAACAGAGCATTGCTTGTTGTCCAGTGAGGTATTGGACCTACAGACTAACAGAAAGCTTCAGAAAATGGTCACAACATTTTTCTACCTCAAAATATTATTGTACATTTGAAGTCTGCAGGCACTGCTTCACTACTGACAGTACACAGCTGGTATTTAAAGCTGTGCAGAGATTACAGTATCTGCAGCAAATACATCAGAGTTTTTAAGATACTAATTGGATCTGCTGCAATTTGGAAATTCCTATGTGACTGGGAATATGCAATGAATTGTGCTCAGGTTTCTCTGCTGTTAGCACTCGGCAGGAATATTAATGACAGCAGCTAAAAGTAAAATCATGAAGGGCATGCCATGGTCCTGTCCCTGGATGATATATGTGTGTATATATTGGGAAGTGTAATACACTTTATCACCTACTATGGCTTTGCATAGGCTCTTGTTACTTACAAAGAAAATAAATATTGATGTGTGCATTTCCTACAGCCTCCCACAAGTTTTCAGTCACATAAAAATGTGGCAATTAGACAACTAGATTTACATAATGCTCAGTATATATGCTAGAGTTTTTCAGCACAGAATTTTCAAATAAATTTTTAAGAGTTCATTTTCCTTTCTTTGTTTTATTAGTTTGAAGATTCAGTATATTTTCATTTGTGTTGAAATTGAAGCCTTACTTACTAAACACTGAGTGCTGTCTTGATCATAGTTTGTAGTCTAAAGATTAAAAGCCTGCTGCCAGTAGTTCTAGCTTGCATTGATTAGGTTTGCTCTCTTCCACTGATCTCAAAGAAGTGAAGACCATTATTCAACTTATAGACAAGCCTACTGTTTTCCATAGGCCTTTTTATTTCCTAAACTTGGAAGCTTTGTTCTTATAGCACAATTGGATTTGGAATCAAGCCTGCAAGACCACAGAATGATTTTTCTTGGTTTTGACAGTTCACTCCAGGTCAGGTCCTTGAACTGGCAGAAAAAAATAAGGATGCTTATCCCGTAGGTTTTTTTGTTATGAATTCTCTTTCAGGCAATACAAAAAAGTATGAGTGAGAGAACAGTGTCCTAAGAAAGCAGTAGAGTAAATAAGGCCTATAGCCAGAATCTGAGGCCCCTAATCAAAGGGAATCTAGGAATACAACTGCTGCAGACTGCTTGTACAATCAAGGAACTACAAGTATTCTTATATTATCCTAATTATCATCTGAAGATTTCTCACTCTTTCTCTAGTGACTAAGCAGAGAGTTCAAGCTCTTAACTCTGTCACCTGTATTACAAACCTAAAGATGGGCATCCATGTATTCTGTTTAAGAAATATATGCCATGTTGGGAGGATGATTACTGGGATGAAAAACTGGGACTAGCATGAAATGCATCAGAAGTGAGAATGGTATTCTCCAAGCAGGCGGAACCGAATATTGGGGTTGGAAAAGCAAACTTGGGCTCAAAAATTAGAAAAGAAACAAGCTAAAAGATATCAAGTCTGAACAAATTTTGAGAAGTGCAACCGGAGTACATTAATTATATTAAACAAAGATTTCTGATTCTGACCTGCAACAATCAGTTAGATACCATGCCAAAGCACTTGTCCCATACCACTTTCCAGTCTACATGAAAGACAACACCCAGCTGCTGCTCTTAATATTTCATTAGCCAAAGTAGCAGCTGTCAGCTTGAAAAGCTTTCAGCCCTGCTGATTGTAGTTGTTAACATGATGCTGTGTCAAACAACTCAGTTCAGTTTTGCATGTTTGTTTGTTTAACCTGGAAATTACAGATCTGAAAGCTGGCATTAAAACAATTAGATTAAGATTGAAAAGTGCAGCTCTCTGGGAGATTAATGCCTGAATTGCACAGAAGTTTCCTGATGAGCAATTCACCAGGATGGTTGTCCAACTGGGCACATACAAGAACAAAACTACACATTCCTGGTGAAGACTCAAATGCCTGTTGCCTAAACATTAGAAGGTTCCCTGACCACTGGATGGGAGTTTTGTGAACACCTTGCTACAGTCAGAAGTCTAATTTAGGCACTCATGTCCATCTGTATAGCTAGGTGTCCGACTCTTCAAACAAGTGGTTTTAAAGGATGACAAAATGGCCAAAATCAGTTTCTATATACTCTTTTCTGGAAGTAAGTGCAGTATACGCTCCTTTCCACTAAAGAGTCATACTTATGCTCCATTAGCAGAGTGTCAATTGCTTGGAGAAAAGACAAGGATGAGGACATACTCATTTTCCGGTTATCTACTGAGGGCAGATGTGCTAATGAGCAACCTTATAAATGCATACTAGAATTGTTTCTGTACTTTCCCTCCCTATGGGGCTCACTTGAAAGCACAACTAAAATTGGGAGTTAGAGATTTACCTTTTCATCTGCAACAGGAGATGCATACACTTATGAACTTGCAAAGGCAACAACAAGAACCTTGTGCATGTGGAATATTCCCTTTCATCATTAAGTGCAGTTGTGTAACAGTAGCATCAATAGGACAAGGTTATATTAGGCTCCACGCCACAGGCTGTACAAGCCATCGATTGCTCCAGTAGAATTGTGGACAAACCTTCTGAGAAAACAGGATCTTGACAGTAAATATCAAGTGACCTTTTCTTTCCCGCCACAGTATCTCGTTCATAAATACCAGATACTACCATCTCTCCTGGGTACAAATTCAGGGATATAACAGAAGCTACTGCTGCCAGCTGGGTACCTTTAGACTCCATATTTTGCTACTTTTTACTTTCTCTGACTGATTAACCTATAAATCCTAATGCCATATAGTTCATTTTCTATTAAAATAAAATGGAAAAATCACATTCATTTTTCATGAGAGATGATTTCTTCAAGTTTTCCTGGAGAACAATGTTATTGAATTAGATTGTTTCTGCAGTTGCTAACTTATATAAGAGCTATACACGTAGACAACATTTTGATATTACATTGTAAAGAAATGTGTAAGTTCAACTTTTTAAGAATTCAAAATACTCAGCATAAATGACTTAATAAATATTTAATACTGTTCCTCAAATTTAAACTATAGATGAATGTATCATTTACATGTGTGCAAGAGAGAGAGAAAAGCAGCTGAATAACTTTTCAAGCAAAATTTGGAGCACATATTTTGCATTATTTGCCCAGGTTTCTTTAGTAAAAGTATGCTACTGTTCAAAAACAATGCCTGCAGACAAGAAGGTTAGAGAGCTCCCAGATTTAGTTGACAAATACTTTTCAAGTGGATAGATGAGGAGCAGGGGGACTCTCAAAACTGCTATTCAAATTATATTCGTTAAGCTTAATGGAAGAAAATCCAGCCAAGGTACGAGCTTCCAGTCAAGCATACACAACTCCAATTATGTTCCCACTTGCTCTTGTGCTCGGAGCTTTGTTTAGAAACAAGTAAGCAGAAGACATAGGTGGGACAAGCCAAAGGGCTATCATGTCAAACTTCTGAATCTGGGAGTTCAGGCTGTTTTCTTTTTTTTCTTCTCTGATTTATCCTCCATCTCAGAACTGCTAATAGTTTTCCTAAGCTCACAATGAATGAGAGAGACACATTCTTAACATCATGGCTTATAGTTGTAGCTGCTGAAGCCACACAAGGCAGCTTATCCCATATGGTCCCAGGTACACTTTCCTTGCCACCATTGTCTTCATGAGGTGTCTTTGCACAAAGATGTTTGCATATTAGCAATTGCAAATTGTAAAACAGAGGGATACAGAGCTGTTACTGAAGATATAGCTTCAAAGGTGCACCTTTCTCTACAGGTGACAGCATTTGAAATAAAAAAATCATCTGCAAAAGTGGTTTTGCAGAAAACAAAATATTGAAGCGAAAAGGTACAAGTGGGGATTTCATCCCCTGACGTGTTTTGATATGGCATCAATGAGGAGTTTCAACCTTATCCACAATATCAGTAATCACTATGTGAACTTTTCTTTTAGCATCAGACAGAAATAAAAAGAAAAAATGCAAATAATTATTTGTTAGCAAAAGTAATTCTCTGAAAACCTTATTTTTAAAATCACAGTATTAATAGCTATTCGTCTCTAGCTAGCCTCCAATAACAAAGTACCAGCACAAGAAGTGTTGCAGCAGTTATGCATTATGCTCAAAAAGGCAATGATTCTGTCAACATCACACATGTTGAGAAATACCTTACTCTGCATGCTGTCCTAGTAAGATGAACAAGTTATTTTACAGATTAAGGTACTGTTCAAAGGGATTGAAATTCTCAAATCATCCCATAATAAAACAGAATAACTCATTATAAATAATAGAAGCCATGACAGACTTTTCATCTTACTAATAGTCTGACTTTTCAAACCAAAAAATTTATTACTCGTATCAGAATTCAGTTACTGATAGGAATGCACAAATTCTTGCAGTTACAAACAACAGAGCACTTTCACCCACTTACAGTGACATATATCCTTACTACAGGACTACTTTGGAAGTTCTCAGTCTTTTAGTTTTTCTTCTTTTTTTCCCTTTACAGCAATCCCCCTCAAGCACACTTCAATTAGTAATTTTTCTTCTTGACTACTCCCTGTTGAAGTTTGAGGCAGGCAAGGAGAGATCTTTCTGAAGGACAGATGAGTACCCATTCTAATCATTCTCATATTTGAAAACTGGGGGGTTTTTTTGGTTACTATTACCATTCTGTTAATGACTGCGGAGAGAGACTTTTCTGAGGTCTGGCATCCACCCACATTTCAACATCAGTGCAAATCTATCCTGTTCTAATAGGACTTGCATTAACATTTTAATTTTTCCTACTGCAGAAGAGGTATTTATTTATTTATAGAAAATCTATCAACAGCACACAATTACCTTGCCCTTAATACTTGTTGCATCTTAAAATAAAAGTATGGTTTAATGCTGTTTAGAGTCCTCATTGTTGAGAATAAACTTCATTACTGAGGGAAAGCAGATAGATTTTGGTTCTAAACTTTCAGAAAAGAATTGTTCCTTATCTGCTCTGAGATTTTTCACAGGAAAACAAATTCTAGATGAAGGATTTATCAATTTTTCTCCAGTTGGTTATCAGTTAAATATGAAAGTGAATTATATATTTTGACAGAATACCAACAATAAGGTAAATTCAACATTTGTAATAATTTTTGAGTTCATATCGATATATGTACACATACATATATGTAATTGCATTGGTCAATACAGTGCATCAACTTGTAAAAAAAGTTGCATGAAAAAATTGATTAAGGCTGCCCATTTGCCTTCCTACACTTGTAGCACTCTTGCCATGATTATATATCCAGCTGTCATCAAGTTGCACTTGCAGAGATGTCCTTTGCTTTGTGGAGAGATAGACTGCATGATCTAATAGGTCATTTTCTATTCCTAACTGCTATGGCTCAATGAACAATAAATAATATTACCGTGTATTTGTAATGTCTTTTTCCAGCAATAAAATATTGCCCACAAGACAAAAACATCATTGAGATTGTGATATAATGCCTCAAATGTCCAGACGTAAGATCAATATATCAAATACAGTATAATTTTTCTATTCTGTGGGCCATATTTAACATTGCTCTTGCTCAACAAATCAATTTGGTTTTCCCCACAAATTAAAAAAAAAAAGGAAACACAAGAGTTATAAATCCTATAAACTAAGACTCTTTGTTTTCTATTTTCCTTCAGAAAGCACGTTACAGATAAGCATCTCTGTTAGACATTGAAGAAAATAATTTGGTCCTAGCACGTTTACAGTGTTAAAAGGAGAATATATATTCACAGCTGCCCAGAATGCATCTGAAATTTTATCTTCCTCTGTTCCACTGTTTCAGTCTGAGTTTGGATAGGTGCCTAGAGAAACTAAATGTTTTCCCCAGTGCTGATAAGCTGGAGCAGAAGAAAAGAATAAAAATTGCGTATTTGAGAACAGCAGAGTACCGAATTGGATGACTATATTAGTCAGAAATATCTTTATGAAGATGCTGGGGTTTTGTTTTCACATGCCTTACTAAACAGCCCCTCAGATAAATCAGAAATGTAATACATGGAGTGTTTTTCTATATTAGAGGACAAAAAGAACAATAATCTCGCAGTTCATACTGTTCAGTAGTTCAATCAAGTCTCTGAATTCTGCTGGACAGATAAATGTATTATTTCAATTTTTAAAGATACAGAAAACATGATTATATGGTTTTCATCAGACAGCTCCATTCTTAAGTGTATCTTTATGTTCAAGACAAGGGATTTTCCCTTAAATTTTTGTAGAGGTCCATGAACTGAGATTAATATTATAGCATCTCGTCCAGTATTTTATCCTGAGCTGTAAAGATGCCAATATTCTTGAGTGACAGTATTCTAACAGTCAATATTATAAAAACATATATTTTATATTAGTCCCAGTCTTCATAAGCCAAATACATCAGGATGAATAAAGTTTGACAAAAAATGAAGGGACGTGCATGGTAATCCAAATCTCATAGGGCAAGATTATGGTGAGAAAGTGGAGGAAAGGATGGTTTTCACAACAAAGAGAACTTGAGGAAGCTAATAAAAATATCTACAACTAACAGGTTAGTCAAACATAAAAAAATTGAAGTAATTCTTGGACTTGAGTGTTAAATGTAGCAACTGAAATGCTCTTATTTTCTCCTTAAAATTTATCTGGACATTTTTTTGACCAAATTTAGTAACACATAAGGTAACTGGCAATATAACGGTGTGGAAATATTAGCAGCAAACAGGCATATTGCAAATGGGTTCATAAAAACCTGCATTACAACAAGGAGTGTATCTGAAACAGCACTTTCAACCAAAAAGAAAAAAAAAAGAAACAGTCTCTTTCTAGAGGGACTCCATACCACAGATACTGACTGTAAAATCCTAAGCATCATTCACATAGCAGTTGCACTGTCTACCACTTCCAGCCAAACATACTAAGCCAACATAGTGACTTCGCAAAAACAAGTATTTACTCCTACAAATGAGGAAAAGTTTCAAATCCAAGTTCAAAACAGACTATCACAAACAAAATAGCTTGTATCAAGCTTCCTCTGAAGGCAAGACACTGACAATTCAGTCTTGCCTTGGCCTGTGATATTGATTTCTTTATTTTCTTTCCTAAACTTCCATGGATGCTGTGGTAAGGGAAAAAACAACAAAAACAACAACAATCAGCCAACCAACCAAAGAAACAAAAACAAAAAAACAACCACAAACAAACAAAAAAACCCCAGCCCCAGTGATTAAATTCTTGGAAACTGTAAGTTCAGAAGAAAAGCAAAACATGGAATAACATATCTGGTCTGATTTCAAGGCAAATTCATCTGATGACAGGAAGAGAAACTCAGAAGAAAGTAAAGAGAGGAAAAGAGAGATACTACTTCGTGCAACTTCTGTTAATGTGCAGATTTAGGGTGCATTCCAACCTGGGTGCCATGAAACAGGACTAGCAGCTCTTTTCTAGGGAAGATTTATACACTGCAGCATTGTGGTAGAGTTTTACACTCTTTTGCGAGAGAAGTCTTTGTTGAGAACATTAAGTTTTATCCCCAGAGATACCACTTGCTGTTTCATTGCTTTAGAAGAGACAATATCAAAGTAACATCTTTACACTTGAGGCTGAAGTTAATGAGATATTTTATAATCTCAGTTCCCAGGAGGGATTTTGTTTTAGTCACAGGCCAGCTCCTGCTTGAATTCTGTCTTCTAAAGAGATCATTTTTTATACCTGTAGTTCTACCTTCGCTGCAAAGAGAGTCATAGAATCATAGAATCTTAGAATGGTTTGGATTGGAAGAGATCTTAAAGATTGTCTAGTTCCAAGCCCCCACCATGGACAGGAACATATTTCACTAGACCAGGTTGCTCAAAGCCCTGTTCAACCTGACCCTAAACACTGCCAGGAGCAGGGCATCCATAACTTCTCTGGGCAACCTGTTCCAGGTCCTTATCACCCTTACAGTAAAGAATTTCTACCTAATATCTAATCCTCTTTCAGCTTAAGACTATTCCCACTTGTCCTGTCACTACATGCCCTTGTGAAAAGTCCCTCTCCAGCTCTCTTGTCCACTTTAGGTACTAGAAGGTGCTATAAGGTCTCCCTGGAGCCTTCTCCAAATTGAACAACCCCATCTCTCTCACCCTGTTTTCATAGGAGAGGTGCTCCAGCTCTCTGATCATCCTTGTGCCTCTCCTCTGGACTCACTCCAAGAGGTCCATGTCCTCCTTATGTTGGGAGCTCCAGAGCTGAACACAGTACTCCAGGTGGGGTCTCATGAGAGTAGAGGCAGAGAATCACCTCCCTGGACCTGCTGGACATGCTTCTTTTGATATAGCCCAGATTGTGGCTGCCTTTCTGGACTGCAAATGCATATTATTGGGTGATGTTGAGATTCTTGTCCACCAACACCCCCAAGTCCTTCTCTCCAGGGCTAGTCTCAGTTACTCTCCCCAGCCTATATTTGTACTTGGGATTACCCTGACTCAGGTGCAACACCTTGCACTTGACCTTGTTGAACTTTGTGAGTTTTGCACAGACCCACCTCTCAAGCCTGTCACAATCCCTTTGGATGACATCCCTTCCCTCCAGCTTGTTGACTGCACCACACAGCTTGGTGTTGTTGGCAAACTCGCTGAGGGTGCACTCAATCCCTCAAGCACTCAATCCATCAGCAAAGATGTTAAACAGTGCTGGTCCCAATACTGGCTCCTGAGAAACACCACTTATCATTGGTCTCCACTTGGAACTCAAACCATTGACCACAACTCTTTGAGTGTGACCATCCAGCCAATTCCTCATCCACACAGTGGTCCATCTGTCAAATCCATGTCTCTCCAGTTTAGAGACCAGGATGTTGTGCAGGACACTGTCATATGCTTTGAACAAATCAAGGCAAGCAAGGCCAGTCACTCTTCTCTTATCCACCAGTGCTGTAACCCTGCCATAGAAGGCCACAAAATTTGTCAGGCACTATTTGCCGTTAGTGAAGTCATGTTGGCTGTCACCAATCACTTTTGTATTTTCCATGTGCCTTTACATAGTTTCCAGGAGGATCTGCTCCATGTTTTTTCCAGGCAATGACGTGAGACTGATTGGCCAGTAGTTACTTGAGTTTTCCACATTTCCCTTTTTAAAAATGGTAGTTAGGTTTCCCCTTTTCCAGCCAATAGGAACTTCACTGGGTGTTCAGGGGTATATATGTAGAAAGAAATTAACACTGGCAGTTTTCATCCCAAAATCAGGTACTAATTTGAAGAAGTGAGAGAGTTTAATTTGGAATTCCATGGGAAGCCAGAGACGACAGAAACAACTACTGTTGTTATTCTTTCAGAAATAAGCACAATTCACTCACTCACTGTTAGGGGCCTGGCTTCAGAGCCAGAATACAAGTCAGGAACCACAGGAAAGCAGCAAAGCACAAAGACCCAAAGGCTCACACCACGATCCTTATCCAACAGATAGGAAAGAACTCTTCCATGGTGAATGTATCCATTGTTGATCAACAGAGAACAACCTGCAAGAGGGTACACCCAATCGAAATGGCCTCACAGACAACTGTGCCTCTGTGAGAGTTCAGATCAGGAAGGCATCCATAAACTCTCTTTAAATACAAACTGATTAATAAATATGTGCCTTCGAAAAATGAAGGCCATTCTCTGACCTCAGGTTTTTCAGTACTTCACACTACTGTTCTCCACCAAGAAAAAAAACTTTTTAAGTACACGCCTATGCCACAAAGTGAAGGTGGTAAAAATGAGTATCATGCTTGCATTTCTGGCACCTAAGCCTTGATCATCTGCAATGTTTACCTAAGGAATACAAATGGTTATTGAAAAGATTAGAACAACCAGGATTCTAATAAAAGTTAGGGGTCTTGTTTCCAGTAATTGCTTCCTGGTTACTCCTCTTCACAGAATGAATCACTTTGCACACTCTTAGACTCCTTCCATTTCTCTCAAATGCAAGAACAGTATTTCATGGTCAGTGCTGAATGTGCAGTGGTCCTCAGGATTTATGAGTGAGAATATCTGCCTAGAGGGCTTTGAAAAGAAGAAGTAATTCATCAGTGCCACTAACTTCCTCATCTTGGCTTGTATCCAAATTTCTCACCCAAGTTTATAAGAGTTCAGCCAAGGACTTGAGCAGAAAATCAATATATTAAACCAGAAAAATAAATAGTGACGCCTTAATTGTGTATGTGAAAAATCTATACTGACTAGAGGGAAGTACTTTGCAATATAGAATTCACTGTACATCCCTGGTTTAAAAAAAACCAAAACAACCAAATAAATAAAAAAGCACTTGAATTCAGACTGGGGAATTCCTCCTGCTAAATGCTTCCAGAGGCTTAAAGGTTTTATTGTTAATATCCTCTATATCTCATGGAATAAATGTTTTTCCTAAAATCCCAGAAATACTAACATTATATACAATCACAGATCACCATTTTTTCTTTTATTGTCAACATTTGCCTGCCCAGGATGATATTAAGAGAACGTTGTCCTACTTGTCATTTCAAATTCTGAATTAGAACAGAAATATATTACAGCAAAGCCAGATACAGTCACTTGTTTTTCTATTCTATTTGTATAAACCTCTTCCTGTCAGGAATTTAAGCTAACCGCCATTTCTTATATTTTCCTATCACAGACAAAACATAATTCATGGAACATGAACATCTATCATGAAAGTAGTTTAAGACAAGCCATACTTTAGAGAACTAGCAGATAATAGTTACCATCAATTAAGATAGATAAGGAACAAATTATTTTTGTTTGCTTATACTGCACACAGATATTCAGCTAGAGGTCTGTGCTATATTAAAAAACCCAACAGATTGCCTTTCCTGTTTAAAAAGTCATCTATGGGAACTAATGTCCACCAGGGAAGAGAACTCAAACAAAGGGATGTTCTGAGAAGCTGCATTGCAGATTTCTTTTTTACCTACTGAAATTAGCATAACACTGTGATAGAAAAGCTGAATCCTGTTGCTGAGATAAAATGAAATTTTCTACCTACCTCAAGGGAGGAGATTTGTTCTTTAAAATCAACCTAACAATAGTACTTCCAAACATAATAAAATGATTATGCAACTACCTTACTGAGGATTTCAGTCAATCATGGTCCTTGAATATTCCACAAAAATTATTAGCAGACTCAGGATTGCTAGCTCTGGGAATTTCCACCATATTGACTAGTACAGATTAAGTTCTGTGGAGAATATGAATACATAATATACTTAAAGAAGACAGAATTTCTACCTCTATAGGTAAAGCTGTCATCCTTAGCTGATTTAGAAAACCATGAAACACTGGAATGACAGGTAGATGGTTTGAACAGCAGGTGTCCTGTTAGACATTAATTTTGTAAATTGCCTGTTGGTACCTCCAAGTTTCAGAACCTCTTTAACAAGCTAATTCTTATTCCCTTTGAAAACAGAGTTGAAATACTGCCAAAAATTAAACTATTAAATTTAGAGTTTTCTTAAAAAACTTGCCTGATTTTCACAAGCTCCTGAAGAAAAGAAGTTGAAACTTCCTGGCAACATGAAAAACAAGAGAAAAAGAAAACATTTTATTACAATTCACCATTTATCTCCATAGCCTGTTGCAGACAGTCTGTAAGATCTTTTTTCCAGATTACTCTCTTTCAGGAATTGAAATTTCATGAGAATAATTGTGTAACTTCATAACTATAATGAGATCTTTCCTAAGAGAAACAAGACACACAAGAAACTATTTCATAGACTGAAAACTGATCACTCTAATCCAGCTACCAATATACTTAATGCATATAGTATAATTAAGTTACAACTCTCCAGTATTAAATTCATCCAAGATTAATTTCAAAGGCTAATGCATTCTTATTTGCCAAGAACTATGTGGGTATGTAGTTCTGGAACAGTTACTGGTGAGTAAGAAATAAAGGCTGTTGTAAAAATAGTATAATTAAAAGAGAAGATTGTTTCTTGTTCATTGTTTTTCAGATTAATTCACTTTGAGAACTGAGTCCTTATAATAAATGCCATTATTAATCATAGAAGCTTTTTATTACTTATCAGTATTTAAAAGCATCATTGACATCAGTCGCTTCGGCTTTCTCAGAATTTTAGATCTTATCAGAAATAGGATTACTGCCCTACCATGAGAGAAAATGAGTTAGTATTAAAAAATACCAAACAACCCTAGTTCCTGGAAGATTTTCTTTTTCTATTTTAATTTGTCCATATAAGTAACCCACCCCTATCAGTAAAGAGAAGGAAGAATTTCACTAACTGCAATTATCTTCAGAACACTGAATTCTCTCTACTCTGTGCCCAAGGAATCCTATGGCTATGGGTGGAGGGGGAAGAAGGCAGAGTTCATTTCTGATTAGGGAGTTAGGGCACTTCAGGGGAGCAGGCCAAGCGGTGGGATAGGGCTATGACTCAAAGATGAAATGTGAAGAGTTTAATGTTACTTTTTTGAATAAGCTGTCCCCCATAAGAAACACACTCTAACCTGAGCAAGACCTGACTGAATCAGTCAGATGCATTGAGCAGCTGCGTTCACAAAGAACAAATGCAGAGGCCTGCCCTGACAAAAGAGAGAGGTTGATGACACCACACCAGGAATACACAGGTAGTATCAAAAAGTGAATTACATGCAAAATGCATAAAAAGTAACAGAACTATTCTTTCCTGGAAAAAGTATGACATAAGAGTAAAATACAAGTATTTTGAAAACAGGGACTAAAGATGGAATAGAGGGGAGGGGAGGGGAGACGTAAAATGCGAGACTTTGACGTAAAATGCGTCTTACCATATTCAAGATTCTGCCACACTAATTTAACAACAAGAGGCATTTTTATATATCCGCAAAGTCGGTGGACAACGAGTGTGTTAACTGGTCTATAAGTCTTCCAGACTGTAATTGAACTGTCTAATGTAATGAATGAAGCATAAAATAATGTGCATTCAGTTTGCATTTGTTTATCCAGACTGTCAGCCTGGTTTTGGTTCACTTAATTGTTAAAGAATTGTTTACAGGCAGATTTTTCTATTAATGTCCATACAGTTTCTTTCAAGTTTAAGTTTCCAATACTTGGCACTGCTTCAGACACAAGACTCATTACAGCACTAGACTAATAATTGAAGTGTTTTTCTTTCTGTCGTTGTTCTATGTAAATAAATAATTGGAACTATTTTAGAACGCCACGCATCACATTAATCATAATCTTATACGCACAACTTTTCTCCTCACAGTAACTTAGTCTCTTCACTAAGTTTGAGCATGAAACATGAGCCAACTGCTACAAAAATTTGCTTTGAACAACAATCTTAACAAGTACTTCAATATATGAGAAAAAGAGGAAGAACTGGCTTTTTTTTTCACTCCAAAGCATTCATTCAAAATGTTTTTCCATGTAATGAATGTTATTCTACTGTGTGACTTATTCCACATAAGTACATAGAAAATTCAACCTTAAGTAAACATCTATAAACAAATATTTTGCAATTAACACGGGCAGATGTATGTTTACTGAAGATATTTCTGGAGTCCTAACTTGCCATATGTAAACAGAAATTCCACTAAAATTGAAATATATAGCCATTTTACCCTTTGAAAGTGAACCAAATCTCACAAAAGCCAAGAGGAAGCATCTACGGGCTTTCAGTCATTCTGCTGAAGTTTAATCAAGCTTGCAGAGATTAATTTGGAGCTTACAGAGATAGAAAACTCTCATTCCTGCTCTAAAATGCTTATGTCCCTAGAGCAATACAATTTCTCTGCACATTCGCAGTTCTAGTCTTCCAGACAAATATTATATTGTCTGGCAGTTTTAAAGTACAGACATAAAAGAGCAGAGACAGTTTTATTGCATGAACAACCTTAGTGAGAAGCCTAAGAATGGACTTGGACTGTTACCCTCTCAGTAAATACCGCCAAAACTGAACATCCAGTGGTTCTGTTCTTGCAAGCGTTCAGTTGAGGATTCTGTTTTGTACTAATTTATAAAGCACATACCTAAGGGGGGAAAAAACCCCAAACAAACAAAAACCCACCACTACAAACAAAACCCCAAAGCAAACAAAGAAACAAACAAACCCACAAACCCCACAGTGTATTCGTTCCTTAAAAACCTTAAGTTATTCCCTGATTACTGGTTTTTACAAGCTTTAGTTGAAAAAAATGAATCAGAAAATGGTTTTATATGTCTATGTATCTATTTATCTATATTCATATCATAAGTTGGTTTTAGCTTTCACTTGATGAGTGGCTGAGATCTAGATTCCCAATCTCCATTATTTCTAATTAAATAAGGCATCTAGATGATTAGGTCATACTCTTTTCTCTACAGAACCAATCACATCCTTTTTCCCAACAACATGGATTGTAAAGTCAGTGAATCAAGTGCCTCCTTTTAATTTCTGAAAAAATCTACTGTCTATCCATAGGCAGTCCTGTATCACTCCACAAGTCCTGTATCACCAGCCTCATTGATTAGGATAGTATCCAGTGATGCTTTTTTTTTATCAAATTCTGTGTGAGTTTCAGATTATTCCTAGTCTTCTGCAGTTATATGATGAAGGGAAGGCAGTTCTAACAATGTCTTACCTCCCACTCTCCCTAAGCAGATATGCAGACTTTTCTCTCCAGTCATGGATGAGTCCAAAAGAAAGTATTTCAGCGTTGACACAGATGTGTCATTAGATCAAAATTCCAGAGTGAATGGGCTGGCTCCTAGGTGGCCAAGTAAATCTATAGTTTACATGATTGCAACAGGTGCCGCAATCAGTTTAACATGAAGGAGGTTGGATGCCAACTCCAGAGAAAACTGCCATGTCAGAAAAGCTACCAGGAAAGGTCAGGGTGCACTCTGAAATTACGAAACAAAGAGATATGAGATAACCCCCCCTTTATCCTGGAACAAAAAAGATCTTTCGTTTGGTAAGCCACTTAGCCAACTAATGTGTCATCTTCTTATGACCTGCCTTAGACCATGCACTGAGTTTCATCATTTCTAGAAAGAATGCCTTTGGTTCATGATGATTGAGGAGTATACACTGGATCTTGCCAGCTCTAGGGAGAACACAGAAGCAAAATAAGAAAAAAAAAAAGAAGAAAAACAAGAACAACTTCCCCCCTATAATAAACATCACTAAGTATAAAACTTCCTTAAATTAGAAAGAGGACAAAACATGTAGAAGAGTATACCATTGCCTGTGTATGGCACAGAGGAAGCACTTAAAATTATCCAGAAGACTGAAAGGAGCTGGGAGATTTTGAGCTGCACCCTGGCATATTACACCATGCAAACTTGACAGGAAAGAAATTAAATATGAATATGTGCCTGTGGGCACTACAAAGGCTAGAAATGGATATGAATGCTTGTAGACATATGCTACTAATGAGATAAATGCAAACAGAGATTACCATTCCAAGAAAAAAAATTTCATACCTGAAAAGGATGTCGAAAAAATAACTGGACTGAAAAATGTTCATCTATTTTTAAAACATCTGTGATTGACAGGTGATGCTGAAATCTGGAAAAATTCCAACAACATTTCATGCTAATGATTTGTTATATGACACTATTACAACTGCCTACATATAAGCAGCAGGATTAAAACTCAGCATGGTGCTAAGTATATTATATTGCTAGAGATGACACATCTGTGTAGTACAGTGACCTGGTTCCTGGTGTTATAGGAACAGAAATATCACTCAATAAAATTAGCAAGAGGAACTACAGGATGAAAGAAGGTAGTAAGGCCAGAAGGGAATCTGAATGTGCCAGTGGGAATACACTCAAAATTCTGCAACACAGAATCATCACAGTAAATAGAGCAGGGATTAGGACATTCCAGGATTCAGTATAGAATGGAGTTTAGAAAACTGTACCTGTATTCTAATATTTTAAAACATCTGGTATCGTAGTTTGTCTATTACATTACTGATACTGATCCCAAAGATGCAGTTCACTGATTGTTCATTAGTACATTGCTAATAAATCAATAAACTGCTTCAGTCCTCATTTAAAATGTGTTGAGCAGATTTTCACTTCATCAAAATGTAAGTGTTATTGCTATGATTGTGACTACATAGGATTTCTGATGTAAATGATTGCAAAGTGCAGAACAGAGACTCAGGCTAAACATTTTGGAGCAGCAGCAGAATCTTGTTCCAGACTTGCTGTTATCTTACTATGACTCCTGAATTGCAAAGAACATGAGAGATTTTAAATAACTGTTTTCATTTTAGAGAACTGGGAAAAGTAACTAAGTCTTTACAAGCTAGTGAGTTCAGTAAAAGTAAAAAGTTGGAAAAAACTGCTACTCTTAGCACGTGATCATACTGGAACCTGCTATACCATCTTTAGTTATAAAGCAAAGCACAGTGCTATTTGATTTCACAATTTTCTTTTAAGCATGGAACACTAAATAAATTTGGGATTGTTTTAGTCTCCTATAAAACATACTCATGCAACATCTAGAGGAAAATTTGTCATTATTTCTTGGTTTTGCTCACAAAATAAGACCAGAAGACACGTGGATTCAGGAAATCAGATGAACTGATTAATCAAGCGAGTCATTCTGCTCGTTACTACAGAACTGGAATAAACATGTTTCACTCTTCTTCCCTTGATGCTCATATCTGCAGCAGTACACAATGGTATTTTTATAATTAGATAAGTACGTTTTCTAAGAGCTAGTGAAGCCAGAATACAAGAAGCATGCTGATCAGCTGCTGTCAGTTCTAAGGCTCAGTAGAGCTCTAAACAGATATTAATTAATTATATGTTGGAATGCTAATAAGTGTGCTACATTTTAGACATTGGTGGAACTTCTCATCACCTTCTGCAGACATAATGTTAATTGATAGTTTGAACTCTGCCACTAATTGACAATGGAACTTAAAGAAAACCTTTTGAGATTAACTTTAGGTGCAATTGAGCTGTGCTGAGCTGTTCATTCAGACCTAGATGAATATTATGAACAAAATGCATACTGGGGCAAAAACATAGACAAAGCATGTACTTGGGCAAAAAAGTTTAGAACTCCACTAAAAATTTTGCTGCTGACTGAATTAAAAGGACTACAGTATTTTATCTGTGGCTAATGCATTACTTAGTACAAATCTACAAAGTAGCTGAACATAATAGATAGGTTTCTTGGAACAGAACATATATGTGCATTACAGTTCTTTATCCAGAGTATTGGGTTTGGCTGAGCTGGAGTTCATTTCCCCACAGTAGCCCTCACAGTGCTGTGCTTTGTGTTGGCAGCTAGAAGGGTGTTTTGGCTACTGCTGAGCAGCACTGGCACAGCATCAGCACTGTAACATTCCTTCTGGGAGAGGACCCAAGTAGGCCAGTTGACCCAAAGTGACCAAAGGTATATTCCATACCATATGATGTCAGCTCAGATATAAGAGCTAAGGCAAGGAGCAGGAAGGGGGGCATTCATTATTTCCAGTGGATGCCTGCTAAGGAACTGTTATTGTGTATTGAAGCCCTGCTTCTCAGGAAAGTGGCCGACCATCGCTGCTGATGGGAGGTAGAGAATAAACCTTGTTATCTTTCGCTTTGCTTTTGCACAAGCAAGCTTTTGCTTTAATAAACTCCCTTTTCCCAACCCATGGGTTGTTTTCCATCTTACTCTCTCCCCTTTACATCTGGGAAGGGGAATGACAGAGCAGCTGGGTGGGCACCTGGCATCCAGCCAAGGTCCACCCACCACATGTTAAAAGACAGTGGACATAAAGAGAACAATTAGGAATAAAGAGAACAATTAGGAATAAAAAGATTTTTTAATTATATAGGACAGATTAAATGTTTGTAAAACATTTGCATCATGACTCACTTAAAAGTGAGGCTTCATACAAAGCTATTTAAATCAGTGGGAAGATTGTTCTCAACTTCCATGAGCTCTGACTCAAGAGCTTGTACAGCTTACAGAATGTTTATTACAACCTTGCTACTATGAAACACACAAGTAGAAGCAACCACAAACCTTTTTCCTCATTACCATAACGTGAAACAGTGATTTTCTGCTGCACTTTGGCAGAAAGACCTTTGGCTTATTCCATCTGTTCCATCGTACCTGGAAATATGAAACCGGAACAGGGAAAAAAGCTTGCTCAGTCACCAAAACAGCATGAGAAGAAAAATATATGAAAGAGTTGTGCAAGAATAGAAATGACTAGCATATAGCCTTCAATCAAAAGAGAGCTGGACAGCAAGGAAATTTCCAGAAGACCTGACTGCACCTAATGATGGTAACACCTTAAGCAAGGGAAAAACTGACAAAACTCAGTCTGTTGGTCCTTGTAACCTTTGTAATGTCAATCACTAACATTTATGTTCCATGGTGCCCTACTTTTACACAATTACATTCAAAAATAAGCATGAGGTAATTTAGTTGTTTAGGAGTTTTTTTGTTGTTATATCTTGGGGGTTAAATAACAAAATGTCACTTCAGAATAGTAAAAGAATATACTGAAAGTGCCATAATAGAAAAAATATTCTTATTATCGTAGTATATTATGTGCAATACAAAAAAACCCATTGTTTTGAACAGGATTTGGAGATTGACCAATTCTAACAGAATTACAGCTGAAAGAGAGGAAATGACAGGGAGTGTCTGCTTGTTCATATTCTTCCCTTATAACTCTAGAGCTATTTGCCTAAGTGATGGTATCATTAGGACAAAACAATATGATCAGATAAACAGTAGTGACCAATCGTTGACATCACTGTGAAAATCATTAAAAACTGTTAAAATATGTTTCCTCACACTTGTCATTGCAGGAGCCTGTAGAAATCAACAGAAGAGACTTTTCCCGAAAATTTTTATTATGAAGTGTCAGACAGAAGGATAAAGGCATGTACTAAGTATCCTTGCATAATTTAGCGAAGGAGTATTTGTTATAAAGAGTAAAACTAAAAGAGAATGAGTAGGAAGGATGGTGAATTCCATCCGAGCCTTTGGTAGAAGCATGAGCAGCCTGGAGTTTGCATGACAACAAAACGTTGTCATGCAAACATGATGTTTTGTACATCACATCATCCACTTCTTTTTTTTCTGAGTGTTAGGAAATCACTTGTTCTGTCAAAGACAATTAGGCATTATTTAGAACTGAAAACAGAAACTGAAATAAAGCATATCTTGGGAGAAGAAATACTGTTACACTGTTATGACCATTCTTATTCTGACATTCTCACAGAAGGAAGCTCAGGTAGTATAAGAAGATGCTTTCAGAGCAACAGTTATGTTCTCTTAAATTAATACAGAGGTTGTGCATTTTGGCCACACTTTTCCATATTTTTATTTCCTTTTGGGAGATTCTTTTTAATCTGTTCTTAGAATACTGATGTCAGAGGCACCTGACTTATTTTCAAGGTGAAGCATCCCAGTTTTCTCTCTCATTCCCATCCTACAGCAATAAATGAGTTCAGCATGTCAGCAGAAAGAGAATTCTGAGTTTGAAGAATATTCCCTCTGTTTAGCAGACATTACAGAAAATTATTAAACTGAAAGGGTAAATGACACTTGCCAATTTCTCTCTTGCTCTCTGATGGCAAACAACTAATTGTTTTTACAGATAAATTCCTGATTTGTTGCCCTGAGCCTACAGATATTTCAGATGTCTGAAATGAATTTTCACATGAAAATGAATCTGCAAGGTTAGTGAGACTATCCATAGGCATAAAAGCTGCCCTTAACAGTTTATCTGAATGTCTTGGTTCTATATCTGAAAGCAGCTGAAATTGAACAGAAGAAAATTTGGTACTAAAGGTTTGCTCCATTTGCTGCATGGACAGCACAGCATGGCAAATAACGGTAAGCACCTTCAAATTCTATCAGTACAGTGGGGAACTCCAAATGAAAATCTGTGAACACTTGGTTAAAAATTATGGAGGATGTTGGAAGATGGTAATTGATAGGTAAGAATCTACATAGTCTAGTTTTCAAAAAACAGCTTCAAATTACTGAAAATCACACCAAGTTGACCATCAAAGCGTTTATGATTCAATTTGTGTAGCAGATATCTGGAAATCAATTCTTTGTCTCATTCACACTGCAGGCCAACTAGCTGAGCAGCAGAGATGGACAATTACTGCTTGTACACCTTCCTTACAAATCTTAATTTTCCTCTGTTCCACAACTGGAAAAAAATACTGAAGTATTCAGCTATTTTCACTCATTTTGCTTCTTGATTGCAAGATATATTGCTGAAGAAAAATTCTGATGATCAAAGTCACACAAATAATTGGGTTAAGAAATGCATACGTAGGGCTTGGGATGCTATAAATTTTCACAAGGAAAATGCATCTTCAACTATACCTTGTTTATTCTCATGGTCCATAATAGAATGTATCACTGAGCATTATTACTTCAAAGAAGAGTGCTTCTAATGAAGCTTTTTCTTCTCTTGGGAAATGAAGTGTTTTCTCAATAAAAACTGAAAAGTTTCTGACAGATGTGCTAGTTATAATAAATTTCTTTCAACTAGACAACCACCATCAACAGCAGAAGCTTCAGCTGACCGAGCAAGAAATCTGCAAGTGTGCAGAATGAATCACAGCAAACAGAAAAGGAACAATGGTGGACAGTAGATGCTGGAATATCGGTCCGATCAGCATGGCTACTTAGATGACATTAATGCTTTCAGCAAAACAAAGAGACAAAGTTTATAGGAGGTATCTGTTTATCACACCTGGAACAGATTCAGCCTTCAAATCTTACAATAAATTTGGGATCTTTTCACAACAAAATACAGAAGAAGAGACAAAATACGGGCACACAAAAATTACAGTACAGAAAGAAGTCAGTCCTGCCTGGAGAAGAAAGTTTGCCAGTAAGGTAACAATGTTAAAGGGACAATAAAATAAAACTTCATAATGTTTCACCTGGCAAAATGAGGTGACAATAACATACATATTCCAAAGACAGAAAGATTAACAGATACAGTCAGCAAAGAAGAATAAAAGGAATAAAGTACACTTACTAGTTTCCCATATCCAGCCATATATCCTAATAAAATGCCAACAAAGTGATGTCTCATAAAAAGAAACTACCACTGTTATATTTGATACGAATTTTCCAGTAATTTCAGAAGATCTAAGATGAGAACTGAAAGACTGACAAATAGAAAACATGATATTTATATCTCGTTACTTTATAAAACTACTTTCAAAAAAGAACCCAAAAAATAGATTCTTTAAAAAAGGCTTTCCCATGTAAGCGTAATCAAGAAAAAAAGTGTATTTAATTATGTGTTCTGACTGCGCTCTCATGTTAGTTAAAGGAACACAGTTGTTCTTTGTTCCTACTAATTAGACTCTTTCTAGTTATTCAGTCTAGTTGTGCTCTTCATATATCCAGATCACACTGGTCAGTCTGTACAGACCAATACAGAATCATACCTGTTGCATAGTTTTTGTTAAAGTAATACTGGAGGATTAGCTGAATGTTTCATCTTTAGCAAGAATAACAATAAGTCTGTATTTCCACCTCTGGTTTAGCAGTAACAGAAACTTTCAAGTAATAGAAATTGCTGAGATTGGATGAAAAATTCTGATTGCATCCTAAAAAAGCTCCCTCTTCTTCTTCTAGTGGAATGGCAGTGCCACAAATTTTTTTGGGGTTTTTTGATGTTGGTTTGGTTTTTTTCTGTAATAATGAAACTCAACGAATAAAAACCTTCAAACTTGTCTATGAAATTCCCACTGGGATAAAGCAGATCTCTGTACCTGAGATTCATTGGGCTGAGCAGTGCAGAAGGACATTTCTGTGCATACATGCAATTTATAGACTGTGAATACCACACCATACAGCTGGACCAAATTACTGTTAAGTGCCATCTGGTAGCAGAAAAATGTGCTCTGAGAAGTCTTTGTGCAAGCCACTGCCTTTTTCTAGTGAGGAATGCCTTCAAAAAGTGGATTTCCTTCTTCCTTGTTGTTTGTAAAATAGTACATTTCATCCATCCACAAAAAGCAAAAAACATTTTAGAAAGTTCCCACACATATTGTATGGCACTGTATGATATGTACAGACTCATTTTTCTTAAATACTTCCTGTGACCCTTCAGAATTATTTTACAGAACTCTAGGAGTCCATAAAAAAACCCTACTTAATCTGAAATAGTTTGTAATTTTCAGGTAATGTATGTGACAAAAGAGTTAACTGCTGAGCCTAGACTGCCTAATAACAAAACTGAGAAGTGCCATAAGCAGGGTGCCATAAGCAGGATACCCTTAGAAGAAAAAACAAAGCAAAACAATTTCTTACTTTCGGCAAGTGAAGGAGAGCATTTATATCTCAGAAGTTCATGTGTTAACAACCAGACTGCAGCAGGATGCCTCAGAATACTTCAAAGGAAGCAAATGTGATTAGAGAGGACTAAAGTGTGTCTGTGTACTACTGGATAATTATGTTTAACATTTTGTTTCAGCCGGGTATAAACTCCTAGAAAATTCCTAGGGATACGATTCTTCCCTTATGGTGGGGGCCGGGGACATCTCATGACCATGAAATAAACCTTTTGTAATTCTACCTTTGTGTCCCTTTCCTCCTTATTAAAAAAAAAAAAAAAAAAAAGGGGGCAAAATTGTTTTTTGCAACAATGTATCAAACAATTTTTTAAAAAGTCTACATTCTGCAACCTCTTCTCTTCAGATTGCAGTGACTATCTTAGCTTAAGTGTAAGCAGTAATCCCCATTTGCAAGTAGATGGCACATTATGACAGCATATTTATAAACAAGATACTCTCAGTCACACAGTAGGACGGCTGAGATCATTCTTTACTGCAAATTAATTATAGCTTAGTTTTATGTAAGCTACGGTTTATACTTCAAAGATTTTAACAGTGCTAGCAGTTACTAGCAGAGTAGATATGCTTAGCATACTTAGTACAGTAGGTGTTATTGCACATCTGTTACTGACAATTTTACAAATGACACAATTCAAAAACTGAGCTGAAGTAAATGGACTTTGTATCCTTTTACACTTTAAAGTAAGGTTAACTCCCTTGAAATCAGAGCATTCAAAAATGCATAATCAAAGAGCCTACTTCCTATCACATTGTTTAACCATCCAAAAGCTAGAAGATTTTGCAATACTGCCACTGCATCTCAGTAACATGCATTCTATTTCAGTTTCACTAACTTTTTCCTGGACACCAACCAATGTGTGCAGGAGCAATTGCAAAGTTGTTTTATTTGAAACAAAGGAAAGCAAGTGAAAGGAGAAAATACATTAAAAATACCAAGAACTAGCCTTATTTATAGAACAGAATCATAGAATAGTTAGGGTTGGAAAAAAACTTTAAGATTCTTGAGTCCAACCATTAGCCTAGCACTGTCACAAATCTACCACATATAATATAGTAAAACCACCATAAATGTCAAAAATACCAGTACATTTGTTGGTGTCAAGGAACACTTAGGTTCAAGAGTGAATGGTTCCACCTTTACAGTTTTCCTACAGCTTTCCTGCGTAGGAATATCCTCCAGTATGAGATCTTTTAAACTTTGAATTAAACTGATTCTTGTAGATTTAACTTTATTTGACATTCCATTAGCTAATCACATAAAGACAAAACCTCTTTAGCATAGCTAAAAATGACAATTATTGCACATCTCTTTTTTCTCTAATTCTCAAAAAATGTTGTTATAAGCCAACCAAAGTAAGCAAGATTAGTCTGTTATTTAGTAGCCATAATGAACACAGACCCAGTGGTCCAGTTCGCGCTACTTCCTATTTCAACTTTTCCCTTTAATAAGGGCTTTCAAAGTAACATTAATAAGGGTGTAGGAAATAATTTCCTAGTTGGGCACCAACAAATTGAAAGACCTTCATTGTAAACCATATTTTGTGATAGTTCCAAGATGGTGTGCATTAAAAATTAAAGTATCTATGCCACAGACCACATAGTGTGTCATTGGATAAATGATCTTTCAGATCTTTATTTTAAATATTCTTCTGGATCTATGATATGCTATGCTAAATGAAATACCAGATCTAAAGTTATATAAGTACAAATCTATGATCCCATGAAAACACTGCACAATCAATACACCAGAAACATCTAATTAAGACAGAAAGTATTAAGACAATTCCCTAACTTGATGTACAACAGTTTAGTCACTGTATGGCAAGCTCGTGGTTTCCTGCATTTCCCATAATTTGTTTCCACATTCTCCTTTTTATGACCTAGTAGTTCAATACTTTATTATATTCTTTTCATGGTTTAGCCCCAGCCAAGCCCCACGCAGCCCCTCGCTCACTCTGCCACCAGCAGGACCAGGGAGAGAATTGGAAGGGTAAAAGCTAGAAAATTTGTAGGTTGAGACAAGGACAGTTTAATACGAAAAGCAAAAGCTGTGCACACAAGCAAAGCAAAACAAGAAATTAATTCCCTGCTTCCCATAGGCAGGTAGGTGTTCAGCCATCTCCAGGAGAGCAGGGCCACTTCACATGTAATGGTTACTTGGAAAGACAAACTTCAAATGTCCCCCACTTCCTCTTTCTTCCCCCTGCTTTATATACCGAGCATGATGTGTATGATACATATACATAAGTAGTAAAAATTGGGTATAAATTTACAACTGTGCTTTCTCAGTTTATTATTTCCTTTTGGGGTTATATGCATCATAAGATCAGAAAGGATCAATTATATTTCACTATAAATATAATTCTATGTAGCTAAAATGTGCATTTATTTCCGGCTCAATCTCTCCAACTTCTAGCTATTTGCTTTGACGTGGCTTCAGGTCATCACCTTTGCACCTATTATTTTATCTCTGTGCAAGTTCTTGCTCAACCTAACTTCAGAAAATGTCTTTCCTTTGATTAACTAAGCAGACAAAGCTCCAAATTCCCCATCATGAAACAATTTCTATGATCCTAAGAGCACAACAGATTTATTCCTGTATTCCAAGGAGTTTTTTTTAAAAATCCGTATTAAAATTTAGAAAAAAGAACCAGTTTTCTATCACCAAAGCCATATACAGAAGTAAGATCATTTCCCTCCTTTTATTTTCTCTACCTCTCTGTATTAGGTCTTTTTGCCACTAGAGCATATGCCTCAGAGTTGTTTGTTCCTTTTGAATTAGTAGATCCTTTCAGAATCACAGTTTCATGGTGCTTCATGCTTAGAAAGAAACCACAGCTTTTCATACTGCAAAATCTAGTCTCTTTGAGGGGGATCTGGTTGAAAAGCTCCAGACTGGTATTTGATAAGAAATAGAGTATAACAGAAGAAGTCATATAGATAATTACTCTCCTCTTTGTCTTAATCAAAAAGTTTTCTGTGCCTTCCATTATCCTGTCATTACTGTTTTCTTGTGCCTTCTTTTGCTCCTATTAAAGATAGCTCCACTGAAAAAGAGTGGATACAGCCAGGATGCTGACAAAAAGGGATGCTTACCTTTCCTATTGCTCACCTTTGCTATGCCACGAAGAACACATGTAGTCCCAGATGGCGCTAACAGAAAATATGATTGGGCTATAGCTTTCTAAATCCCCCTGCCCGCTACAATAAACATGTAACTGCTTTAGCAGTTGGTACACAATAAATAATTTGTTTCTTCTACAAATAAGAAACTGGGGAAACTTGAGTGAGAGACTCAGTGAATTACTTTCTGATCACACATGATCAAAGATTAAACACAACGCTGCTGAATACCCATGAACAATTAACTACACTACATAATCCTAACATTTTGCACCATAAACATTTATAAGTTAATGTAAGTCAGAATGAACACCACACAAATAAGGTGTCATGCTCCTCACTTGGCCACTTGCACAGAATTATTGAGAAAGTAAAGATCATTTTTTTTCTATTGTGCCAGAACAGATTTCTTTTAACCTAACTCACTTTTAGTGAATGTGTATGTATTCTACTGCCCAAGCAGTTTCCCTTGGGCTCTTTTCTATTGCCTATCTGTTCTTAAAAGTTTAAGACACAAATGAGCATCCCAATGTGGTTATTCTGCATATGATAGAACATAGCCTCATAAGACAGAAATTTGCTATTTCTACTTGGAAATTTAACTGTAAAATTCTTTCAGTAAATCAGTTTTATTACAAAGGAAAATGACACACGCTACTGGTTTATTGCCTACAGCACTGATGATTAAAAAGGTTTTTCTGTCTGCTTGTACCTTATTCTGTAGAACAAAGAAGTGTAATTCCTTCAGGTATTAGTTTAGTCTGTGTTTAAAAGGATGACACTGATGTTTATCACCTTTGCTCTTTTAGATCTGTTATTGAAAACATATTTGTAAGAACCTGAAGCATTGCTGCATCCTAATGGGATTCTGGCTGTTGCACAATGAAACTCCATCATTTCAGAAATCCCTCTGGCTTGGTCAAAAATATTCCTGTTTTCAAAAGTGGCACTAAAAACACAGCCAAAGCTGAAAACAGGATTTACCAAATATATAGACAGGGTTTGGTGAGGTACTTTAGAATTTGCTTATTTTTAGAGAGTGTCTCAATGATGTGCTTAAGTTCCTAATGAATCAGAACCATTGTTAATATATATAATCCTAAGAATAAGGAAAAGAGACAAGAGAATTTTTACATGCCTTGTCATTTCTGCTTTTTTGGTATTGACATGTATTTAAGCATCCTTACTACTTCTCACTACTTGGCCAAAGTATGGTTTTTTTGACGTCTGTCATCTCTTCCAGTATCTAATAGGTTCTGTTTCCATCCCTGAGCAAAATCTCCTGACTTCATTTGAAACGGTAGACAAGTCGCAGCCCTTCTTTTAGGAGATAATAAGTGTTTGGGGCAGTGAAGTTGGACAAGGTCAGTTCTAGTAGAGTTGGAAATTGAGCCTAGATTTGCATTATGACAAATGTTTTATTCTATCAGTTTTTTCTATCTAGCTCCCAGAATGAACATCTTAGATTCTGTGCTTGGGATCAATAAAATATAGCTATTCCACTGAATTCTCTTCAAAAAGGCAATAAAACAGGGAACAAATAAATGCACACAGTGGTCCAGATTCCTAATAGTATTGGGTGGTTAACAGACAATCGAAAACAAGACAAGTGCCAGAAGACTCCTAAATGTATGGTTTAAGAGAGATTTAGACTAAAACTTTTGATAGTCTCATTTTTACTCTTTATAATTTTCTTCACCAGAAAAAAAAAAAAGGCAGAATCCAAAAATCCTAGTTTAGGTTAGAAAGAATATATACAAGCCAGGAGACCAAATACTGTGGCTATCTCTAGTGATCCATAAGCAATCAGAAATCGAGCACTTTACTTCAAGGAATAACAGTACAAAACTGTCAACAAACAAGATGTTTGAATTCTGAAAATTCAAAATAAAGGTTTTACAATTGGGCTCATAATCCTGCAGTTTAGAAATCTCAAATGTCTAGAAAATTAATCAAGTTTAAAAACAATCACAATTAAGGAATCAAAATATATCAAATCCCAAGTTTTCTCATACAAAGAAGAACACTGCACTGAAAGCTGTAACCACATTTACAGTTGGAAATAGATAATATATGCAGGGTCTCATTATTAGAGATTAATAAATACACCTGTCTTGAAGAACTCATTAGTCAGCAATGACAGTGAAGGAGAAAAATTTGGCTCTGATATCCAACCACAGCATGAGCTGAACCAGATGGAAGATGTTTAATGTGAACACAAGCTGTTCTGGCAAGGTGTTTTCAGTAAAGGTCTAAGGTATTAATAGTATTCAGTATAAGGTGTGGGCTTAAGCACATCTGTGTAAAATTTTGGCTACACTTATTCAAAGCAGATGAAGTATAAATAAACTGGCAGAGAGGAAACCCGTTACTTTAAACCAAAGGATTTGAAATTCTGTAAGTAAAGACAGAAAGATCTTGGAAATTTGGTTAGCTGCAGTAGTGTCCGTGTATACTCACAGAGATCAAACATCAATAAGGTAATTTTTAGGATAAAATGTGCAAGAAAAAAGATCCAGATGGGTATTAGTTAATACTTAAACCAGAAATCAGTAAGGTTCTACCCATCATCAGGAAAGAGAAGTCTAGAGCAGAATACATCTACTGCCCAGGATCTTCTATGGAAATCAGAAAGGAACCTGGAAAGGGAAGAGATAACTGACCAATTTCAAGATGAAGGCCAATCATTTTATGAAAGAGATTACATAATAAGTTAATATACTGTAGAAGGTTGCATTGATACCTGGGATCCTTTGCAGTCTTACATTTTAAGAAAGGATGGTCTTATGACTATTGCACTTGCCACAAAGCTATGTTTTATCCCAAACTTTCTGTATAACCTTGCTCAACTCAGAACAGAAAGGACCTTATTTTCAAAACTTCTGAACATTTACAACTGAACATTTTGTTACAGAAAGAGGAGCAGGACACAATCTAAAATTTTGCAGCTTGTATAAGCACAGGTAAAAAAGTTAGCAATTTTCTTTCTCTGCTTTACTCCTTAACCTGCAGTGCAAAAATAATACCATTTTTCAGAGATGTGTTGAAAAACATCATTGTGTTAGCTATCGCTGTGATTAATTCAAATTGAAAATGCTGTTCTTTAGATGTGATAAACCTGTATGTGACAAAAAGAAAATTTTAATCAATTATTACTCTGTAGGGAAGAAAATCCAAAGTAAAACTCAGCCAAATGAGAGGCTAGGTATCCCGACACAACTTTAAAAGGAGTGAGAGGCCGAGACCCTCCCAGACAACGAAACAAGTCTTGACCTGTGTGAACTATCTGGTAATTTAACCACTCAAAACAAAATGCCCAAGCACATACTTAAGAGAATCACTTGCTCGAAAGTGACTTTTTTCCTTTGAACCTCTGTGGCAAAGTAAACAATTAAGACTAACTCTCAATGGGGAAATTAACACAGTAAAGTGGTAAATATTTAGTAGAGGTTTCAGAGAAAAATATATCACAAAGAGAGTACTCATTTCCCTGTTTTCCATCTTGTTTGTGTGAATAAACCGACCTCGGTAAGCACTTCATGAGGCTGTGCAATGGTAGTTGCAAATACACTCCCTGGCTTCCCAAGGCTTAAAGAAACAGTAAGTTTTATTTGCAGTGGTTATGCCTGCTTCTGCTTCAAATGGTATCGTAATCCATTTGTTTTCTGACTTCCAAGAGGGTTGCTTAAGGAAGTAAGATAAAACTACTGAAAGTATATAAAAAAAAAATCACACTGGGATGTTTTTCAATCATGTAAAGTGAGTGTAACTGACTTTACACTGGACCCTTCTACCTAAGTGAGGGAGTGTTAAAGCAATACTTTTAATGCTATAGCTTGGTCATACTCAAGATGCTTGGATTGTTAAACAGACTCTAAGCAGTTACAATGGCATTTTATAATTGCTGTGGAGGAAGGGGAAATTAACCACATATTTTCTGGGTTTGCTACCTGCTATTCGCTTTTCAATTTTTATCTAGTGCAATATTAGCTAATAAAGAATATAATAAAAATAAAGAATGTGATCATAATTTTCAGTAAAAAGGTCTGAACCATGAAGACATACATAAAAGGTGCACTCTATTGAGTAATATGCACAGGCTTACTATAAACCTGGAGAAAATAATTAAAAGATATGTGATTATCTAAAGCAATCATCTTTTTATTGCTCATGAAAGCGATTAAATAACTAGAAAAGTAATTGAACAGAAAAGCTAGAATGATTAAAAATGCTTAGTCTGTTCAAAACAGGTTGCATGTTAATACAAGAAAAATGTGCGTTTGCAACCTTTTAAATTTTGCCTTTTTTTAACATCTTGGTTTTAACCTCTTGGATTTTCCACATAACTCTGATTCTGTGATCTGTTTTTCTTTTTTTGTCTTACCACTATAAATTTCACAGAGGGCTTCATCTATGACTCCAGAAGAAAGGTGGAGCATACTCTCATTTTATAGAGGAAAATAAGATCATAGGTCTCACATTACACAATAGGCCAGTGGGAGAGTTAGAAATAGAATCCACATTCCCTGAACCAGAGACTACTACTTCATATGGACTCTTAAAATACAATACAGTAGGAAAATGCTTACAAGCACAACTACAAGGAAAAGAATTTGAGACCCTAACACTGAAAGGAAAGGAAAAAACCTTTGAGCAAGAGTTAAACAGGTAAAGCAGCAAGAGTCTTCAGACAAAGCTGATAGTAAATTAGACACAAGCAGGCAGAATATATGAGACACAAACTGTCTCTGATTTCATACTGAAACCAATCTCAATAAGTCCCTTGTCTTTTGTTATTACAGATCTCTTGCAACCGCAAAAATGAGAGGAAGCTGGGAATAAGAAAGAACATGACATTTGTTTTAATAGAATGAGTCCAGCAACCCACAGCTGAAACGATTGCACATCTGAAGTCTAGATATGATGAAGTACTAAAAAAAAATAAGAATGTTTACACTAAATGAGTAATTAAAAGCAATCTTACTGACTATTTATAAAACTAATTATAAAGATTATACGAAAGGAGAAAATTATCAGTGTGGTATAAAGAAAAATTTGTCTAGGAGTAAAAGGATTAAATAAGATAAAGCATATATAAGTATTCATGTCAGAAACAGATTTCTACTCTTCAGCCCTCTTAGGCAGTGTAAGTCTCCCAAAGGAAGGAGTAGATTTTCACTGCATGAGTCTTTCAGCTAGAATATTAAATTAATTTTAAAATGGTCTTTCAAAATAACCTATTATATATACTCCATTTTCGCTACCCCCTAAGGGTAATGACTGCTACAATAGCATTTATATCTTATTGCAGAATACATCCTGCAAATACAGCAACAGCATTTTTCCCTTCACTGAGTAAGGGTATTAAATTACAGATCTAAAGCGCAGAATCTCTTGCAGTGAAAGACAGCAAAATAATAGTGATGAGAAGCAAAACCAAACCTTTCAAACTCTGATATTCTACCTGAGGCACATCTCCTTGGTATGGCTGCTTCTAGATGCTGAGGTACCATGAGGATATATCAAGATTTCCTTGTGGTAACACCACTGGCTTTTGACAATGGAGAGTTGAGAACAGAACAAATCTTTTGCAACAGTTTCCCTATGGCTTGACTCAAAGGACTAAATGCTAAACAGCATTTAGCACACCAGCTTAATGCTGTTCTCTGTTTTTCTGGCTCTAACCTGTGAGGGGAGGGTACAGTTCCTTGAAAAGTAAACAATAATTGCGAGATAGGTGATACTATCTTTAGTGTGTATTTCGGGCATGCCAATTTTAAAAATAATTTATGTTTTGTTTTCTTAGTAATCATTTAATAAGCATGTTCATGTGTGGGTTTCTAAGTCAACAGTCTTTCACTGGACCAGCTATGCAATTTGCTTGTTATGACAAGGGATAATAAAATAACTCTGCTTGAAACACTGACTTAATGGCAACTTTAAGCTCTGAAGATACAGGTATACTATTGAGACACAGCTGAGACACTATGGAGGAATACTTAGTGAATAATGTGCACAAAGCAAGCACCTGTAATGGAATCAATGGAGCAGGATGAGGAAGCTACATAGCCTCTCCCTAGGTAGCACACTGTTTAATATTCCCTACTGAACTGTAACCTTATATTATTATTTCCTGCCTTTTTTTTACCTTTCTGTGATGAATCTATTTCTTTTTGAGGAAAAAAAATAAACTTACCCACAGTTTCAAGAAGGAATCCAGTGGATTTTGACAGGATACAAAATTTTTCAGTGTGAAACCTTAGCTTGGGTTAGTGGATTAGCTCTATGCCATTTTTTTTATTCAGTGAGGCTAAGGGTTCATAAAGTAAATTCACCAGGTAAGAAAAACTCCCATTCCCTTACAACAGCAAGAGTTGCTGTAGGACATCTTTTCTAGTCTCACCCAAGTCCACTTCAGAGGATAGAATTGCCTCAATTAAATTGAGTGATTTAAGGTTCTATTTGCTTCTTTTCTTTGAATGCTAACTAGACCTTCACTGCTATGGTAGCTGCATTTTTGTGTCTGCTGTGTGGCACGAACATTTAGATCTCATGTCATTCACCTTTGGCTACCTAGGCACAGACAGCTCCAAATCCATCTAAAATTCCTTTGGAAATCTTTCCAGTGAATTTCACTCTCATCATTAAATTAAAGGGAAAATTTATGCCCTCATACTCATGTAGTGAAAGATTAATCACAACTTCACCTCGGAATTACCGATTAATTTTATTATAATGATCTATTTAAAATTGCCACATATTCATACATCTATTGAAAGAAAAAATCATTAGAAAAGTTATTTGGGGTATTCCATTACTCATAAATTTTATTATTCAAGAGTCATGAGATAGCAGATTCACTTACAGAAGGCTAATTAACTAAAAAGCTTCTTTTACAAAACTGTTTCTGACTCACGGGCAGCTACACAGAATGGAAATATTTACTGTAAGATTTCATTTAATTATATACTAGAGTAAAGGCAAATATGGATGGAATCTTGCCATGGAAGACTATTATTCCGTTACTTGTTTAGCTAACACACTTGAAGAGATTTATGGGTGGAACTGAACACACACACATAGTTTCACATTTCTAACTGGTGGTGTTTCGAACCCTAAATTCTTATGTCATCCTAAGTACTTCTAGGCACAGCACACCATTGTTTCTCTTGCACCTTGCATTAAGCCAATCTTTAGCAGGACTGATTTTACAGGAGTTTGATTTTACATCCAGATATTCATAGAAAAACCTGATTATTAACCAACCCTTTTTCCACATCAAGAACCCATATGCTTCTGTAGCTATTGCTAATACCTATTCTGATTTCCAGTTGTTTTCTGTTGTGGCAATTATCAGGAGATAGAATGGCTAAGAGGATTAGTCACGAGATATGAAGGTTTTTAACAGGAGGCCACTAGGTTCTGCCTGTCCGATGACAATGAAAATAAGTTTTTCTCAGGTCAGACTCTGGGGACAAGCATTCTCACTGAAAAAAAATTCTTTTTAGCTTGCCTCCTTACGTGTACATTTCAGAAAATGCGTTTTAGAAGGACAAAGGCAACAAGTTAACTTCCTCAATACTAATTTTCTCATTCATTTTTTAAGAATGTAGAATGTAGTTTTTGAAAAGATATTATGAGTATTGGTATGAACAGTGTACAAGAACTGACTATAAACCTGGCTTTTAATCCATACAATCAGCTGATTAATCCTTCTACAGATCAAAATGTAGATTTACACATGTAATAGTGACTGTAAATGGTGATGAGTAGGCAGCCTTCTCCCAGACTCTCATTCCAAACACTTCTTTCTTGGTTTTGGTTGGTTTTTACTTCCTTTCTTTTTTTTTCCAAGTTAGTAATTCAAGTCAAGTTATTCATGAGAAAGTGGCACAATTCTTTTGGTCATATACATCTTTGAATTTGGAACAGAGAAGAAAATAAGTTCTTTGCTGGGCACAGTGTTTATACTGAAGGTATATAGAGAGTTTGTATTGAAGGGGTAAATAGTCTCTCTTTGACAAATCAGAAAAGGAAAAATGGTTTTAAGGCAATGATTTATATTCTGCTCTGAACAAATTCTGAGCCAGTCACTGTTTATTAATAGCTGAAAGTGTGCAATCTGTTTCTACTTGCACTAAAATTTGCCAAAGCTGCTAGAGGTTAATATATGGGTTTTGGAGACAAGATAAATATCTCCTCCATTTGAATAAGTTTTTCTATCAGATATTTAGTAGTAGGAAGATACAAGAAACTTTAAGGAACATTTCTAAAATATAAGGAAGATTATTCCCAGCTTACTTAAGGTAAGAATTCTTGTATTTCTGAATATCTTTTCTTCCTACAGGCTAACCTGCATCAAACAGAACCAAGTGAGGTGAGAAATCACCAAGAATGATCCATCTAATTACCGGCTCTCATCCTGAATCACTGCTAAAAAATATGAGATGGTGTTTGGAGAAAGTAATCTCTTGTTTCTACTACAATTTTAAGTCATTTTTCCACAAGCAACAGTGGAAAACCCATGTTTTTTTGGAATCAAGTAGCTGCCTTTTGTTAATTTTTGAATCTCAGCTGAAGCCAAGCATACTCTAACAGCTCTAAGACACAGAAGAGAGGTCACATTTGTTGCCTGCAACCAGATGGATAAAACAAGTGGTGAAAAGGTTGGTCCATATGACTGCACAGGATGCTAGCTGCAGTATTTCGTCTTGCTTCCAAAACAGATTAAACAATGTGCTTGCAATCCTTTAAATGTGCTGCAAAGTGATACAAGTTTAGGTGAATGCAGTGAGTGGTTAAAGAAGTAGACAAGACCCATTCAAGTGAATGGTTAGGAAATGGAAGCAAGGACTAATTGAACCTGACAAACAACAAGGCTGAGGTCCTGACATGTTAAAATTGCTACTCACTAAGCTAATTGTTACATCATGTTTGCCTGATGCTCTTTCAAGTTTTATTGCTGTTGTTAAATCTTGTTATGTTTTGGGTTGTTTGTTGGGGAGGGGGGATGAAGGTGGGGATGTTCATTAGGTTGGATATTCATTTTCTTTTATGGTAACTGTCTTTCATTGCATCACTAAGTTGTACGTTCACATAGGAGGAGCCTACCCACATGCTGGATAACAAAACAGAACAGCAGCATTTTTCCCACTTCTGGAAACTTCTCTCACTGCTACAATATTCCTTAATAAGTGCATTTGGTGTTCCTTAATAAGAACATTCTTTCTATTCTGAGTGACATATTAATACACAACAGATTTCACATTTTGATTACCTTCCCCTCACCACTTATTCTCATTATGGTAGCTTATATTATCTTAACCGATAATCATTTTTCGGCTGCTTCAAACAAGTCCCAGACTCCTGATAAGTTTTTCAGGGAACCCCCATATAGACTTTCCATGTAGAAATCTACTGCTGAACAGGAAACATTTTACAAGGTCTGAGAGAAGGGCAGCACTGAAAGAGTAATTCCAAGGGGGAAGGGGGGGGGGGGAAATGACTGTATATAACTATTTTTCTAAGAAATAGATTAGGGTAATAAGACATGCAAAGAATACTCAGTGCAGAACTAGTCTTACACTCTTCATGCATCTCACAGGACAGCAGACAAATCTGTGCCTTCATTGAGCATTCTGGATCTGTTTGGGATATGAAATCCCCAGAGAGGATTGCTGTTTCTGTTCACTGACTGGAGACATTGTGCTGGAAGCAAACAAACAGCCTGCAATTCAGAGCCAGCTGCAAAACCAGCCGGTAAAATTCCACAGAGTCACATTCTTCTGAAGGTGCTCTGTTGTTTCAGGATTTTGATTATTTTTTTCCGCTCTGCATTCTGTACTCTCCTGAGGTAAATGGATAGTGCTGATCTCTGATTAAAACCAAAACAAAACAAGATTACCTAAAGTAATTGTAACTGTCTATTCAACACTGAAAAATGAAATAGGCAGAGATAGTTTAGATTCTTTACAGTTTTCTAACTATTCTGTATTCCACTCATTCAGAGTTCTCTAACACCAGCATACTGGACAATTGTCTTCTCACATGGTCTGTAAATCTCCTGCAGTGAGCAAGGAATATTTGTGCAATGGAAACTGACAGTAAGAAGAAAGGTCTTGCAAGGTCCTGTGCAGAGAGCCTCCTAAGCAACGGGAAGAAAACAGCTATTCCAAGGCCCTGAAGGGCAACTGTGAGCATGTACAGCAATCTACAGGGCTCTCTCAGGGCAAGGATCAAGTCTGCAGTGTAACAAGGTCTTACTTTGTATTGCTGGGTCTGAAATCTGTAGCATTGTGTAAATTTAAACATGTTTACATGGGAACTCCTGGCTGCCAAGATCTAATCTATGGCCTGAAACTGCTTTCTTGTTGAGTAGATGCATATAAAAAGCTACAGCTGAAGTATATTGCTACATCATAACTACTAGGAGAAACAGTGGCTGTGCCTACCACCAGAATAAAAAGACTTTACAATTACCAAAATTTTAAAAACTGGGAAGTTTTTCAAAGGGGAATGACTTCCATGTTTACAAAACAAGTTACTTCATTTAAAGAGGCTTATATCCACAGAAGCCTATGTTCAACCAGTAAAAGTAGTTTTTAAAACCTTCGCTCCAAGGTAACAGCATCAGAGTATATAGTTGCAGATACAGTGTTCATCATCTCATCAATATGATGAAGCCAAACAAGGAACAGCTGAGGTCACTTGGTCTGTTCAGCCCAGAGAAGAGGAAACTGAGGGGAGACCTCACTGCAGCCTACAATTCCTCATGAGGGGAAGAGCAGGAGCAGGCACTGATCTCTTCTCTGTGGTGACCAGTGACAGGACCTGAGGGAATGGCCTGAAGTTGTGTCAGGGGAGGTTTAAGTTGAATATTACAAAAAGTTTTTTCACCCAGAGGATGGTTGGGCACTGGAACAGGCTCTCCAGGGAAGTTGTCACAGCACCAAGCCTGACAGAGTTTAAGAAGCACTTGGACAACACTCTCAGGCACATGGTGTGATTCTTATGTCTGTGCTGTGCAGGGCCAGGAGTTGAACTCTGACGATCCTTGTGAGTCCCTTCCAACTCAGCATATTCTTCAATTCTGTGATTGTTCCCTAATTTTCAGAGGACCCAACACTAATTGTAAATGCATTTCTCCTAATTTCACCTGAAAAGCAGAGATATTTTAATTTCTCAGTTTGAAATTACATGCATGCAACATCTGCCATATCTTGAAGGATAAAAATTTCCGCTACAGATTTCAGCTATTCAAAAATGTGTTCTAGATCTCAAAATTACAGGTTAATGCACAACCATAATCTAGTCACATTATGTTCTCCTGACTGAAATTTTTCAATCTAGGCAGATATTATTATCATCATCATTATTATTATTATTATTGTTGTTGTTGTATGTTCTTCTGCTTTATTTATGACTATGTTGAAAGTTTTGAGTTTTGGAGTTCTGTAGTTTGAGCTTGAGGGCTGTGGGGTTTTTTTTATATTGGTTTGGTTTTGTTAGAGGTGGCCTCTTTTCAGCTATGGGATGGAGATTTTAGTTCATACACATTTTGTGTAGCTATAGATTAAGGATATACAATACAATAGTATAATAAAACAACTAAGTACTAGCAACTGCAAAGTAATCATTACAACCAGTATATTTAAAATTAAATAAAGCTCAGAAAAATAGTTGACTTAATACTTAGTGAGCTGAACAATTGAAGCTACCATAAAAATAGCACTTGTTTTGTTTATAGAAGTACAAAAGATTGTGTGTCCTTAAAACCTAATACATCTTTATGCTTGTTGAACATAAGCTCTGCCAGTTCTTTAGAAAAACTGCTCCACATACTTAGAAGCATATAGGAGATGTGCAACAGTATGAGTAACTAATATTGTGAAATATCCATGTGAGAATAGAGAACCTTTCTCTTTGATGGGAACAGAAATAGCTGAAACTTTTTGTCATAAGCTTTGAATGGTTTTAAATAACTGTAAGCAAAAACTCCCTCCAAAACCTAAATAATCTGAATCAAACCATAACACATCTTAGGAAATGAAGGAAACTGTTCAAGTGAAAAACAGGTCAACCAGAGATCCTATGGTACCAGTCTGAAGAAGGATCCTCAGACTAGGTATGGCTGCCCTTAGTTTTCACTGATCCAGTTCTGGCTTGTACTTCATTTCTTGACATTATGTCCATCATATTTGTTCCCCAACAATCCTCACCTTAGTTCCACATGAACCTCAGTCTCCCCATCCTTCCATCCACAAACCTGTGGAAACAATTTTCTGCTCATTTTACCCATTCTGCTTATGCTTCCCTGTGCCTTTTAGTCTAAGCAGATGGTATCTCCCTCAGAACAGGACCCCCACTTATTCTCTCCTTTACAAAACACTCAGGTTCCAAGAGGCCAAATGTGGGAACTCAAATGAAAGTTTACTGGAACAAGATGGGGTTTTTTTATAACGTCTCATGGAAGAATACTTCCTGTGTGATGTGCTCCAGTTCCTGGCTTCCAACAAACTGTCATTAAACTTCAGCCAAGTAGTCTGCTGTAATCTGGGAAAACAATCCTGCCCACAACAGCTTTCATGATTTCTAGCTTCTGCCAATCCTCAGCTTTCCTTTGCTTGTCTATCATAAGGGAAGGCAGTTACATCCAAGCTTTTCTGGCAGTAAGTTCCAGTCTACCCCTTACACTTCCTTCACAGGATTTTTGCATGTTATTATGACTCTGTACACATAAAGGTGTCTGTTGTAGTAGTATACATGTAGGACACATATTACCCAACAAGTCCTCAAGGAGTACAGCCTCAACAAATAGTACTACCAACCTTGTTAATGGCTGGAAAAAAATGGGGACAAAGAGTTTGAGTTCACAGTGATTCAGAGCAACAAGAAAAACTACCATTTCTCTCAGTGTCCTCTTGCTGCAGATTAAACTGGCTACAATTAATGGCAAAGGAGGTTCTAATAAAGGAGATTTAAAACCTACCCTACAATTAAAAATAACACAAAACCAAATTTGTCATATTTCAGAAGAATAATGGTATTCTGAATTTGGCTTTATTCTGCATACATTCAGTTTTCAATTTTTTAAGTGAAAACAGTTACTTCTATGTATTTTCAGGCACTTGTAATAAAATGATTTAGCACAATTAAAAATCATTGTTCTTAATGTAAAAATTTTTTACAATTTTGGCAGCACCTTCCAGCATAGTAAATATTTTAGGTGATTTCAGCGATACCTTAAGTTACTTCATCATCCAGAAGATACTGTAATATTGAAAACCAAATATAATAGTATGCAATACCACTACAAAAAAAATCCAAGACTAGAATGGGGTACAATGACATAACAGGATTTTGGCTCCAAATACAAGCTCTAGAATACAGTTGCATCTGTTCACTGACTCAAAACTTACAGGTGCTTCCTCTGTGACTCTCTCTAAGTTAAATCCTCCAAATGCCCAAGCAGTACTGGTACTGATAGTCCACTACACAGCTTTGTAACAATAAAAATCAGTGTGTGGCAGCTTGGAAGAAGAAACTGGCCTAGATTTCAAGCTCTTTACAGCACATGCCCATTGGTACACACTATGCCCAGAACCAGCACCTGATTTCAAACACCACTTAAACAGAGGTCTAGTACATTTTGTGAGAAATTTAATCAGTTTGCCACTAGACAGAATTTGTTTTTTCATACACTGTAGGCCTGCAAGTTTATCCAACACTTCCTAGGGCAAACATAGCGTAAAATCTAATCCTTCTGCAAAAACCTTATAAAGGTCTATGACAACCTTAAAGATTGTACTACATCAAGATTGCTCTATCACTTAAAAATAAATTGAGACAAGTTTCTATTCAGGAGAGGCTATCTAGTTAAAAGCAACATCAACAAAATCTAAAAAAAATCCTAACTGTGAGATCAGTTTGAAGGTGACATCCTTGTACAAAGATCTTTTCAAATTTTTGTTCATCCACAAATCGTGGAAACAACACAGGTGCATAGATTTCAAAACTGACTGGAATAGGTTGAAAAATGGCACAAACCCTTAGATGTTTAAAGCAGGAAAAAAGAGGGACAGTGATGAAAATTAAGAATACACATTTTAATACTCTTACTTTGTTTTTCACCACACAACAGACAAAAACCCCACTGGAACTACCAGTAACAGAAGGGAATGGCTAATAAAAAGTGATCAGTTTGCAGCTGCTTTAGTCATACTAAATTTGCTCACTCGAATTTTATTTGTACATGTAATGGAAGTTGTGTGTAGTACTGCCAACCCTATTTCTTGCACAGAAGATAGTTCAGTAAAAATATTTTGAAATTAAGAGCAGATATTTCTACTTGCTATTTGAATATATTTAACTCATTTCAATCTGGATGGGTGTTAAGAGTGGCCTCTCTACAACAAAGAGGACAATTGTACACTATGTTTCTATGCTCCTGCTTTTTCATGATTACTAGCACTTTTGCTTCTCCAAAACTTAACATATTTGACTTCAGGGAGTGTGGTCCCATTCCATTGTTAAAGGACCTTTAAAATTCACTTTCTGAATCAACTTGGCTCGTGCAGCAAGGAAGACATGATGTTAACAACTTACTTCAGCTAAGATTTTTGTTCGTTAAATGGTTTTGACTTTGCCTCAAAGATAATTTTGGTTTCTGATATTTTTCACTCCAACATACTCATATGGTATTCATGGAATTACTAATAAACTGCTTAATAAAGAGCCATCTGAGGTTTTGATTTAGATGGGTTATGACATGTGAATTTAATTTCATACAAGGAATTTGACTGAATAACTTTCTATTATTTCTGAGGTCTTCTGTGTTCCATTTGCGTGTTATGGCAATTGCCTCATCTCATTGCTTTATTAAGCACTGAGATACATGTGAGAGATACTGACAGAGACGAGAAAAAGTGAGCAATATATTAAATAATATATGCCATCACTCCATGATGCAGGAAACAATGAAGTGTGGTTGTAGACTCAAAGCCAGCCTTCATGGGAGAGGGTATAAAATGTTTTAAGAAACAGCTGGTCTCACTGCAGGAAAAGTCTATTTCAAGGACTTGTAGAAGCAATGCTAGAAAATTAAGCAAGACCTAATATGCACTAGGAAAATAATCACTCAGCATACCAAAGTCCCATTATAAACTAATATTTTAGCATGAATCTTTAGATATTTCAGATATCTAGGAAACTTCTGATAATAACTCACTCTAGAGATAGACTCTGAAGTACAGAAATATAATTTGATGTCTAAAGGTGATAATATACAAACTGCATTAAAAGCTTTCAAATACCAGAGCAGGCCAGCAGATGTGGGCAAAAGGAGCTAATACACATTCCTATCTCTGTCTTCTTGACATATGCACCTAAGATATATTCAAGACAACTAAACTGCAGGACTCTAAATATTTTACCAAAGATTTAGGCCACAATGGAAAGAGTTATGTACCTTGAAAAAGTGATTCAGTTACTAAGTTGGAATGTGAGAAGTAAACAGTCTATTTGCCTTGCAGAACACTAAAACTGGTGAGAAAAGTCTCATATAGGGAGGCTGTATGGAGAAAGCAGATCAACCACTTGATGGAGTTGCCTTTTTATGTTCTCCTTGTATTTGAACAGATCTCCATTCTGATGTTGAGATACTTTGCAGAAATGCCGAGATAGCACAGCTGAAAGGCAGCAGGCTGAGGAGAAAAACCAGAGATTCCATCTGGATTATAGTTGCCTGGCTTCGAAGGATCTGCCAGGTGGAAATGAAGGGTAAATCCACACGGGAAAATATCAATAAAAATCTGATTTGATTAAAATCTCTTCACATAAAGCAATACCAGAGGCTCAGAGCAGAACTGTGGAACAGAACTCTGAATTTCCTAGCTCAATCTCTCTTTCATTCTTTTTCCACATTCTCTTCCTATACAGTCTATATAAAATGGCTATGTGTATGCAATATAAATTGCATTGTCATTTTTAGAATAATATTTCAAGGAACCACAGTGCTCTGTGTAAGTACTGCTCAGCAATAACAAAAACAACTCTATATTTTAAACCCTGTTTTTAGCACAAATCAAAAACATAGCCCCATACTAGCTACTGTGAAGAAAAGTAACTCTACCCCAATAAAAACCAACACAGAGATTAAAAAAATGAAGAAAAGGACAAGTAGCAAGACCTAATATGCAAATAATATAATTCTGAAATGGATGAGGAAGAGAACAGTATTTTAGCATGTTTAAAATCCACTTATCATTTAAAAGTAAATTCTGGAAGAAAACTAACATAATTGAAGCACTTCAGGTTGTATGCACCCAGAAGCAAACTTGAAGACTTCAGTTTAGCTTAATGTTACAGCTAAATTAACTTAGTTCAAGGAAATATGCAGCCAGCAAAGTAATGATTTGCTTCCAGATGATTTTAACTACATGAACTAACTCATCACAAGATCAAGAAAGAACCATTGTAAGTAACAAAGAAATTGCAGGAGCAGAGAGATGAGAGTGACAGAGGAGGTGTAGGACTATCTTAGGAGCAAAGACCAACTTCGTCAAGACATCAAGCAGTGCTCTTGGGGCACTGATATAGATGTGCAGCACTAGAAAATCCAATTTTATCACATTTGCAAGTTGTTTCCCTCACTCTACCAACACATACAAAAAAGGTACTTGTATGATATTAACATTAATTTGTCCTAATGACAACAACTTGCAAGTATGTTCTTGAAGTGTTTTATCACCATCAAAGACAAGTAGTTCAATTTTCATACAGTCATGATCTTCTGTAACAGTTGGGGAAACACTGGAATGGGCAGAAGATGCACTTACGGGAAATCAGAAAGTTGTTAGAAAAGTCGACAGCAGATTTGTAACTATTTCAAAGTTTAATAACCAACACACGCATTAAAACACAGCATTTTTCTACTTCTGTGTTTTAGGGAATAAGGAGTCCCAAAAGTAGGAAATTAATTACGTACAATTGAACAAAACTATCTTAAAAAGATGATTATTTGTTTACAAAATAATTCTAGTATGTCTGAATGGAACTTTATAATAGAAACAGTGGAATGTATAGTTTTTCAAATTAAATATATATCTTTCCTGATCCTTCTGATCCCACTGAAAGTAGGATTTCCACTGAAGTGGAAGATATGCTATTGGGCATTTGATTCACAGGACCAGAGCAGAGTTAGCCCTAATAAACCCCTGAAAGACACTCCGAATACCAAGTCCTCAACATCAACCATATGGCTACAGATCTACTCCTACTTCACAGCAGCACTTGCTTATGAAGAAATAGCTGGAAACTTGAGTTATATATTTGTCTGCTCTAAGAGAAAGGACAAAAACTTTCCCAGTTGCTGAATTATTTGACTGTTTCCTGAAGATAAATCAGGAGTCCTGGTACAGAATAGTATCAAACACCCTAAATTCCCCAGAATATGGATGTACAACCTTTTTCTATTGACAGGAAAAAATAATCTTCTGGAGTAAAAACTGTCTCTATATTAAGGGCAAAAGTTTGGAGAGATACTGGATTGTTACAGCATCCAGGTAACAAAGGTTTTCTCTTATTTCTCTGTCAATTTGCTTTGAAAATGAAAGTTGCTGGCCAGAAATCACATAGCTGCTGTCATACATTCAGTATGAAAACAGTAAAACTTACTAGCAGAGCATGGTAGTAGGTCCAGCAAAAGCAGATACAAGAAGGACAGAGAAGTTGCGTGGCTGCCCCTCTGTCATGCCTACACACCCCATTCTGGGGTGTTAATGAGAGAGGGAACAGCATATTTCAGCTCTTTTATTACTCATCTGTCCTATTAGCAATGGATGAGCTCCTGGAGCAGATTTCTGGGGATATAGGCTCATGGTGTCATTTCAGGAAAACATAAATCAGATCTCCTGCTTTTGAAACTGTCAAAATTACTTATACTATTGCATAGCACATTAAGGCATCATTGACACACATTATTGACTATTTTAAAATTATTATTTCCAATTCCCATATACCATTTAAAAACCTGTAGATTATACCTTCAGCACCTTTGCAATAGATAAGTGAAGAAGTAATTGAGTGGTGATCTGCACTGAGAAGAGAAAAATCTATATTAGGACATGCATCTTTCTTTGGTGTTTAGAATAGCTTTCAGCTGTGACTGCTAATTCACTTGGATTCCCAAGCAGCTGACCTTTCTTTCTTCACTCTGTAGTCTCACTAAATTGATTTTACATACACTACCTTTTTTAATGAGTTAGCCAACCATTTTGCTCAAAGTAGTGAAGCTCTAGCTATCGTTTCTTCTTTGCCAAAGTCCTTTAAAAAATTTTTAAAGGATAGAATCAAAGAGAAGACAATATGTTCCATGTCACATTTTTCCATTTCCAGATACCCCTAAGGCAATGAAAAAACACTTACAATGCAATCTCTGGATGTAATTATGGCAGTGATTACACACCGCACAACAGTTCACAGAAAAATTTGAATAAGGCATTACAGTATATGATAGAAGGAAATAAAGTCAGTTAAGATACAGGTTCTCAAACTATTGTTCTGAGTTTAACTGGTAATCCTGAGCACCCTTTTTTTTGTAGGATAAAGGATATTTCAGATATACCAAGCATGATTGTAAAGCTTGGAAAAACCTAGTGGAACAGGATTAAAGACTCACAAAGGAAAATATTTTCCAAAATTATCTTCTTTACATTAGGTAGTCTATAAAAAATTCAAGGAACTCGCTCTCTATTTCTTTTTGTGCTGGTTTAAAAGTAAACCAGCAGGAGAAATGAATCCAGCTCTAGAGAGATTATAAATCAGAATTACAATTTGCTAAAAATAAATTGCTATGGATGCAATAATACAGAGAAAAACTGATTTTAACTCACAAAAACAGATGTATAACCCAGCCCCTGGGACAAGAACAGAACAGTGTTCATTGGCCCCTGTGCTGAGCACTAAGTTGCCCCCTCGGGTGCAAAGTAGAAGGGAAGGAAAACCTGTTGGTCCAGGTGATGGTGGCAGTCCTGTTGGAGTAATGATCGCAGTCTTGTCGAGAGTGGCAGTCACAGTCCTGTTGAAGTTCTGGTCCTCCTCTGTATCCAACAAGTGGTGCCAAAAGTCCCAAAACCCCAAGATTATATATCCTCAGGTTCAGGTGGGAATGTCCAGTAGCTCCCCCATGGCAGGGAGTTTCATAATGGGCGATTTATCCATCAGGTGTGCCCTGGGCAGCTGCTGCAAATGATCCATTATTAACAGTCCATCAAAAATGACATAGAGTGTGTGGACTACACAGTTTTGGTTATACCCACATAGTAATAAACTAGTCCTGGCCCCTGCAACTAGGACACTTTTATAAAAGATAGTGCATTGTTCATATTTTCTCTTTGTCAAGTAGCAGCTGCTATAACAACTTGGGCTTCCTGTCTAGAGCATAACAGATCTAACCCCACAGCTGGTGCCTAGCAGTGTACCAACCCAGCAGCAAGGTAGAGGACTACTGTGTGAGTTCTGAGTCTCAAAACATTCTCATCAGTTCACGAGGTCTGATTTAGACATGGTCAAATTAGTCATCTGGAAGGTGTTAGTAAAGTCAAAGTGTAACTTTCCATTTGTGCAAGCAATTAAACATTACTGCAAGTGTTGCCCTAAATGGAGGGAGGAAACTAACACAGAGAAAGAGAAGTAAATTATGTCTATATGCCTTTGAACAGTTAAGACTAAGAAACATAATCATATCTGGGTATGAGAAAAATCAAACCAGGTCTAAAAGCAATTGAATATTCCCTTACATCTCAAATTTATCTGTGGCATAATGCAGACTTTTGGGTGTTGCTTAGTGTCTGCACCAGCTCAGGGATAACGCGCTGCAGCTGATGGTAGTAGAATACTGATCTCTCAGCAGTCACAGAATGAGGAGAATGAGTCACAGAATGAGCTCCTTCAAGAGTAATCTTTTTACCCTGAAAACATGTCCAATGACACCGCGTTACACACAGCCATAATTCCACAGGGTATGCCATGTGTCTATCAGAGTAATCTGCAGCACCATCGCTTCCCTTTGGTCTCTTAAAAAATTCCACCTATTCAGCTGCACTGCTCCTACACAGCTGTTTGGTTGCTGTCTCATGCTGAGAAATGCTCTCCAAACACACCAGTGCTGCATTGGCACATTACATAAATCAGGCTCCACCTATCTATAGATCCAACAGTATTGTGCCTAGCTCATTGCACATAAATTCCATCATTTGCCATCTGTAATCTCTATGCTATTTTGCAGGGAATATAGTCTAAGCATGAATATACCAGAAGGGACAGGTGTTTGTTTCGCTCTCATAATCCCTGCCTGGTACAGCACATGCTCTTGTATTATGAGATCTCTTTGAAACACTATAGCTGCACAATACCTCTTTTTTCCCTCCTCCCTAGATTATGGTTGAAACCCCCATTTAGTCATTTATTTCATGTGTCACACAAACTCTGGCTCAATTGCTTAAATGTAAAATAAACAGTAATATATTCTTCAGGGTCATGGTAGCTGCAATACAATTTTCATTCCCTTTAATATGACATGTACAATATGTGCATGCTCTGATGTTAAAGCTTCTGTAGTGCCAATCCTAAGCCTCAGCGATGCACAAAGCATTCTTCTCAGACAGAGCTCTTTGTTTCACATATTCTGCTCTCACCTGCTGTTTTGCTTGTAATCTACTACTAGATCTTCTATGCAATTTCTTATAGATATTTGTGCCTGAAAGTTATTTGTCTTCTTTTCCTCATTTTTGTGGATAAAAATTTACAAAGAATTTACGAAAAAATTTATGGAAGTAGATAGCATGAAAGATTATCTTTTTTCCAAGTGAAAAATAACCAAACAAGGATTATAACTTTTTTCTAGTACCATAAAAAGTAAAAAAAAAAAATAAAAAAAGGCTGAGAAATGTGGATGCAAAGACAGTGGTTCTGAAAAGATTGTGTGTATACACATTTTTTCCTTTGTACATATATTTTTTCTTTCATCATACATTGCAAATAGTAATAACAAGAACAGAAAAGAGCTGCACATGGAGTACATTTGTTGTCATTAAAACAGGCAGAGATACTAAGCTCCATGTCTATTACAAGAAAACGTAAGCCTATTAAATGGAGGGGTTTGTCCTTGTTAAATTGCTCATGAGATAAATTTATATCAAAGACATGTAAGAACAGGCATTTATAACTACTTATTGGAGTCACAAAAATGTCTATCTATCACCGTCTCTCTTCATTCTGTATGTATAAAGATATTAATAAATGATAGGTCTAATTAAAAGCATGGAAAGATGTGTGCTTTTTTTAAGAAAGGATCTTGCAGAATTAAAATTGCATTCATTCAGAATAGAGAAATAAATTCTCAGAGATACAATTCAAATCTTGTCAGTTTAACTGTTCCGTGACCTGTGTGACATTAAGCCAAAAGTTGCTCTGGTTTTTCAAAAATGTTTGCTTTCTTATGGTAATAGTTATACTCGTATCTACTACTACTCACTATAATTACAGCTAAATACATCTCAATATCAAGGTTTCACAGCTATAAATTGTTTAAATTGCTTAGATCCTGCATGCCACTGAAATCTTAATACCAGTGGGTTTTAGAGCTAAGTTTTATTAATATGCAGAGCAGAGTTCATTTCTTTTTTAAGGATATACAGATGAACTTCACTGAACTTCACTGAACTCCAGCATTCAGACTTATACTATAAAACTAAAATAGCTTTATGAAGCACCACAGGGCGCTTCAATAACTTACTAGGAGTTTTCCATTTCAAAAATCTTTCTGTTGCAGATAAGAAAACTAAGATTCCATTAGAAATTCATGTCAGCTTTCATCACCAACAAATAAACAAAAGTACTCTAAAATACACTGACTGAGAAAAAAATAACAAATAAGCATTTCAAAGGTTTTGCTCAAGACCTGATAAGAATTTGCAGAGATCTCCAATACTAACATGCTTATTGATATGCCTGTCAGAGAATATAATGATAGGTAGATTTTTTCAGTTCTAAGAAAGATATATGGTGAATGAAAAAGGCCAGGTGTATATATTTTGGTTAAGATTCAGAAACTTAAGGAGATGCAGGATATCTGAGGCCTATACTTCTAACTGTCTGCCTTCTAGTAAACTAATCCAAAATGCCTCATTTTCTCATTTACTATCTGATTAGAATCCTCTCCTTTCATACCAAATAAAAATTATTGAGACTTGTGATAGCTAATAAGACTACCCTTATTTCAACATTCCTACATCAAGAGTGTCACCACAGAATTGAAATCATCATCAGCAACAGAGGCAGGAGAACTCAGATGTCATCCCAATCTTCCTGTACCAAATGCTCAGCTACCATACTTAAATACCTAAAAATGTGTTCGCAACGGGGAATAAATATTTAGGATACAAATGAATGAAGTGCTGGAAACACATGCTTAATTTGGAGCACATCTTGGAATCAGCAAGTTGCATGCTTAAAAACCAACATTTGTTAGAGCACATGCTGAAGAGTTTCACCTATAGAGGTCCTCTACAGAGAAAAGAAATAAAATCCTTCACTCACTGAGCCAAGGAAGGAGGGCCCAAACTACACTACAAAACCGCATGCTCTTGAGAAACAAGCAGAATCAAATGATTCTTTAAGTGGTGATCTCATTCAGTATTCCTACTTTCCAGAATTTTTTAATGGTGAAAAATTAATGTCCTGATTGATTTTTCAACCATCATTCATTTTCATCTCTAAGCAAATGTCATTAATAATTAACTGCTCTTGAGAAAGGCTTTCATCTCTTAGTGTGCTACTTTGTCATACAATTAGAGACTTCCTCACTCTTTCCTGAATTTCCTAACCTTCTGGACAGTTTAAAATGTCCAGTTTTCCAGTGATGCAATTAACTTTTTTTTTTTTTAATTCGGGTAATGCACATTTCATACTTGTATCATACCAATCACGTTATTTTTATATTGCTATCTAATTGTGCTTAAGAAGATGGATCCGATTCAGATTTGAGTCTAAAGGAAACAGGATAACAATCAATGACCTCTTTTTCTGACCTCTCTACTTTTGTCTTCCTCGTACTGCTCAGACTAGATTAGCCTTTGCAGTAGAAACACGGAAATAAAACAGGATTGTAGGTCGATGAAGCTGACAGAGTGTTTAATTCCCTCACCCCATGAGCACTAGGCACAAGCAAAGATATAGCAAAAGGGAAGTATCCATAACTACTCTCTCTCAAATAGGTTCATGCTGATTTTTTCACCAGAGTAACTTAAGCAATCTCACAGCAGCCTAAATCATGCTGCTGATCCTGAAAGTGATTTTAGCAGAGATACCTTTTTTTACTGTGCCATAAAAGCAGGGTGGAGAGAAATATGTTCAAAAGCATGAAGCAGACTGGGGATTCTCTAGGCTGAAGAGGTGTCTTACTGAACTGCTATTTTTAAATATTCTATTAGAAAAACTGGCACAAATCTGGAGGCTTAATGACTCAGTTGAAACTACTTATTGATAAGCAATATGCATATCTCTTAGCTCTCTGAGCATTATACTGTAGTTGTTATAGAGTACTCTTTAAACTACACTTCATTAACACCTCATTAGTATCTTATTAAGCTCTTCAAAAAAATTGTGTAAGAAACTAAAGAGCTCCTTTTTTTCAATTTCATTTTAAACCATACTTGTATGACTGTGAGTAAAAGGAGAGAAAAACAAAACAGCTAAAGCACTAACTAAGCCTAATGCCTAGCATCCCACCTCAGGCAGTACAAGGCTGGCTATGTGATTGATTTCTTTAGAAGCTATGAGGTACCACACATGGGCAGACACTGCTGATACTGCCCAAAATTAATATGATATGGTATTATTTTCATGGAGCATGTAATGAAAACATTAACACAACACTCAATATTGTATGTCTTCTTCTTAATAAAAGAAGAAATAAAAGAAATTTTGAGAGAAATCAGGAAAGATCAGCATAAAAAAAAAAGAGGACAGTCTTACCATGTTTTATGTTGAGGTCATCAATGGATTTTTCTCTTTGGGTATTTTAATATTCTGAGGAAGAAAGCTATCACTGCAGAATTAAATCTTTGATAATACATTCACCATTTTTAATTTACTGAGTCTTCTCAGCAGCGGAACACAGTGTCACTTGTTACCCTTTAATACCCTTCTTTTCATAGAAGCACAGGTCTCCTGGGAATCACAGAGGTACTTTGAAATGTTTTAATTTTTATGGATCTTTATGTACACATGGGTACTATAAAACACTGCTTCAACTAAAGACTAATTTACAAAAGAAAGGTAATTTTTTTCTTTTTTTTTTTATCCCCCTAAAATATGATGCTGAATCTAGTTTTAGTCTAGTCCTTTATTAAATGAGGTTTATAGGACACAGTGGTGGTTTTCCTCATCAGTAATGTTTTAACCCATGGGCTAAATTTTCAACAGAAGGACAAGGTTTTCAGAAGGAAAGTTCAAGAGAAATTCTAGAAAAATTGGTAATTGATTGAAGAAAAAAATGAATTATTAGAAAGCACTTTTCTGAATGAAAGATGTAGATAAATTAGCTTTTTTTTGACTCCTGGTATCAGAAAGCTGCTCTCGTTCCCTGTGTGATACTTGCCTTTTAGCCACATATCTAATTTTGACAGAGTCTCTGTACATGTTCTTTCTTACAAGGCAAATAAATACACACACAAAAGGTGGTAGGAGTATTGGTACAACCTGGCATTATTGTAGGTGTTAGGGGGAGAAGGTTACAGAGATATGAGACTGAAATCACAATTTCTTAGTGCCCTTGCTTATCTACTTATTTTAAGTCTAAGGGAGCAAAGCTTATTTACTCTAGCACAAAGAACATGCTAGTGCTCAATTCATTAGAATGCCTATCTGTATCTGTATGGTTTGATTGAAAGCAATGACAAAAAAACAAACCTTGCCTTGGTTTAAATCTGTGACTATTTTTTAATAGAGTTACATCATGGATTAAGTTGGAGAAAAATTAAATATATGGCCAGTATTGTTCATCACCATGGACTACTAGTACTGCTTTTCACAGTTTCAATATTCACTTATTGTTTTTTTGTCTGAGTTTCTTGGCCACCCAGCTTCAAACACTTGAAAGGGATTACACATTAAGAGGCGGTCTAACTGTCTGGGCATCAAGCTTATTTATAGACGATCGGGTTAGTCACCTAAATGTTGAACATACAAAGCAGGAAATTATTCCTTCTCTCATTTCCTCCTTAGGCAAAGGATCTTTTTAATAATTTCCCAGTTAATCTTGTTTTCTGTCCTCTCCCCTTCAGGTTGTTGTTTTTGTGTTTTTCACCCATTCTTGGTTACATTACTCCTTAGATCCCATAGTAACACCTGGAATAGCCTCCCAAGAAACATGTAAATCCCACTCGTATTTCTCCTACAGAATCTCTTAACAAAGCATATATATTTAAAATTAAAAGTCCACATACAATACATAAGGTTTTGGTTTCCTTGCAGGTATATGTGGCTGTCATATCAGAAGTGGTAGAAGGAGTTATGAAGACTTCTTGGGAACCAGAGAATGGAATTTATTTAACAACATTACAGGGAGAACAGTTGCTCCAACAGCTAATGAAATCCCACAGTTAATGTAAGGGGACCTGTCGGGGTTGACGGAGAATCTGTCAGCAGCCTGGCAATTAGTGACGAGGAATGTAAACAACTTTAAGGAAATATTTACTGTAATACCGGACGGAACAAACGTAATGCAGCCCAGACCAAAGGTCACCAGTCAAAATGTGCATAATATCACCAATGACAAGTGGGCACAGTGTCCTCAGGTTACCAATGACAATAACCACAGTGTCTTCTGTTTCTCCAATGAGAATATGTACAATGCCTTATGCTAGAGACTTTTAACCAATTGTATTGTGGCACAATAGTGTACAAAGAGTATAAAAGAAACACTTGAGAGCAATAAACGGCTTCCTGATCACCTTACACCTGGACTACGTCTGATATCTGTGTCGTTTTGGCCCTTCCGACTTTAACAACGACAGGGATCTAGATGAAATACGAGCAATAACAATGATTATCTAAAATAAAGTAAGGAAAAGTGTTGACTCTGAACAGAAGTCATTCTCCTTCCTCAGATATTGAGCACAAGGTGATGCGGGAAAACAGACATACAGAGAAAAAAGACAAAATAGGACAGAAAATAGAAGGCAGAAATAGGTGAAGCAGCAAAAGAAGAGAAATGAGAAAAGAAAGAGAATGGAAAAACAGATATAAGCTGACAGACTATTTCCCACATCAAAATAATGTGTCATGACAGATAAATTTATTTGCATTTGGTAAAGCATGCGCTCTCCAAGTATCTGATATTCAGATGGTATCCTTCCAGTAATCTGGCACTGTGCCTCATCTGCAACACCAGAGCACTTCTGTATCCTTAGACTGCTGAAAGTCACAGCTTCTGTCCATCACAAATACAGACTCCTTACCAGATTAAGATCAAAGAATGCATCATTCAATTACCTCCTTTTTCCCTTACACATCTTTACTGCCAATAAAAAACAAATGTCTAGATGTGCAGCCGGGAAGGGTGTCACACCCTTCTTCAACAGATGTTCCAATCATCCAGACCTCCTGGAGAGTGCCTCTTGCAAAAAATAAAAACAACCCCTTGCACATTAGCATAAAAATACAGCACACATGATGGAAAGAAATACATGATGGAAAGAAAAACTCTTCTACAATGCCCTGCACTTAATGAAGGTGATAAGCCTGAAGGGTCAATGGGTGAATAAAAACCTATTCTCATTCAGTTCTTGACCTGACTCTACCAAACACCTAGCTCACTCAGGAGAAAAAGTTTTAAGAGAACAGTAACATAAAAGCAGTCCCACACTTTACTGATTAATTATTAACATTTTTAAAGGAGATGTTGGGGAAAATAATTGTAATTATTTTTCTTTAACATTGAGGTCCTCTCTCTGTAACAAACGTGAGCAGGCACTTGCATGAGAAATAAATCTCTGACTAGTAAATTCTTGAAGAACAAGTCTCCTTCAAATTTTAGCCAGCTTAATTTGCCAACATATTTAAATATATTGTGTAGGACTGAACTTACTTGTAGTGACTTTATCTCTCTCTGTTCACATTGTTCTTTTCCATTCTTTTTTCTTTTCAGGTAAATAAAAAGGGGCCCTTCAATGAATGCACCTCTGTTTTTTTACATCAGTATTGATTTATACTTTGCTTGTACCAACAAAAAAAACATAATGAGTGAATTAAAAAATGGCTTTTGTACACTCAGTGAACCATAACTCTCTATATAATAATTCATGTCTGCTATAAACACACATTATATCTGTTTCTCACCCTGCCAGGAGCAAATATTTTAAATGATCTGGTGGAAGTCTGCATTTTCATATCAATCATGTCTAAACTTACTAAAACATTTTGCTTCTAAACTTTTATTTAGTTGTTTGATTTTGTACTTTTCAGACAATCTGGATATGTAGGCCAAAATATTTTAATACTTAATGGTTCATACTTACCAGCCATTTTGCTGTTTTTATGTTCTCTTTGGATCCTGGGAACACTGTATATATGGACACTTTAACACATGAGATAATCATTCCATTTAAATTAGCTCCAGGTTTGCTTTTGCTTTATAAGGAACTTTCCTGTCATGAAAATGTTATTGGCAGGCATGCCTTTTTATATTTGAGCATTAAATTAGAGGTGAGGTCTTATATAAGAATCTACTTACATATTCCAATACTCTTGATAGTGTTTCTATTCATCCAAAGGCTGCAGACTGGCATTATGGTTACTATTTTTCTTTATATGCTGAGGTCATTCTTACACTGTTTTAGAGAAAGAAGATTTAAACAAAGGTGGTGGTGATTTATTTAAAATATACTGAGATTCTGCTTTTCGAAAGCAATTTGTTTCAAATGTATTAGTCTCTTACATATTTTAACCAAGACTTGTCAGTGTTTTTGACATGTGCTTTCCCTTCCCTAGGCAGTTCACAGGAAGCCAAAACAAAACTGAACTGAGTTTTCGCCTTTAGGAACAGCTTGTGTATCCAGTCACAAAACTTCCCCTCTGGACTAGGCAGGCATTAACACACCATTTACATTTTCAGCCTATCAGATACTAGGCTTCTGACTAGACAGATGCTTGATGAGCAATACAAAGGCAACCGTGTCTTGTCCTTCTCCTGGAAACAGCTCTGATGTGTATCAGCAGTGAAAGTGAGCTCAACTCTCCTTCAGCTGCCTGTTTACCTCATGAAACACTTCTGTGGAGTCATTAGTCCCCCTTGACCTCACTCACTGGGCCTTCAGTCCCAAACAAGCAAACAGTACAAGTGAGCAAGTGGCTGGAAAGCCAAGGACGAGCCCAAAAGAGCAGGCAGGTGGCAGGGGATGAAGGGACATGGGGGCACCATTGTGTCTCTGTAAGGGGGTTAAAAATTATTATCTTCCCATGAGAAAGAGCCTCCAGAGTAAGACTGAGTAGCAGCCAGTAACAGGGTAGTGATGAAAAATATAAGTAATAAAATAGAATAATAATAAAAATATTTCTCTGACTATAGCCCTGTGCATTGCAACTTCATGTGCTAGGTTGTGAGTCTAAAGGAGCAGCTCAGATCACCTCAAAGCTGGAATCAATTTTTTTGCAATTTCAGGTATGTGCAGTTGAGGGAAGATGACTTGACATGCAGGGTCCACAAAACCCCCCATATTATGATCTATGTTCTTTTTCTCTGGGAACACAAAAATTAATCCATGCTTCTAGTTGTGAATTTACGCCTGTAGCTGGAGGCAATGCAGGGTAAGGCTGTACCTCGGAGATCTGCAGATATCACATGATGATACTCACTCGCCTCAGAAGGTTGTTGACAGGTTATGTTCATTAGTTTTGGTATGAGTCACGCTGTTACTAAATTGATAGAGCTATAGAAAAGCCTACTAGTGAACAAAAATAAATAAGAACATTCCTTCTCCCTAACTCACCATCTGCCACAAGCTTATGATACCTTCAAATTACTTCAGGTAGCAATTAAGGCATATTTCTATGGACTAGCCTCACTGTTTACATGATTTTCCTCAGAAAGTGGAAGCAATTGACATTCCATTTATATGGTCCTGGGAAATCATCCTGTATTTGGTCCAGTTAGCCACTTCTGTAATGTTTTCTAAATACATTTAATAAAATCATTAATTCCAGAGCTCCATAAACTTGCTAAAAAAATATACTTAGATATGAGTACTACTGGGAGGTATTTTCTGAGTTGGTACTGAGGATGACTACCATAACTACATAAAGTCAGACCAAACTCAGGACTAACTCCAGCAGAGGACCAAGAGCAGGTGTCACAGGAGCAGCAAAAGAACAAGGCAAGCCAAAATGCTACTTCTCAACAGTGCTACTACACCCTCCAGACACTTTCTGCACAGGGACTATATTTATCTTTGTAGTGACCATTAAGAGATCTCTTATCCATGAACTTGGCCGATCCTCCTATAAATCCACGTAGACTGTTGGCCCCAAAATAAATTCTAGCTCAACAGCTCAGATACCCATAGCACAAAGGGTCACCTCTTGTGTCTGGAAACAGATTACTCCTGTATGTTTCTTTCCATGTCCTTAGTTTTTGTATACAAAATGTTGACAGGCTGCTCATGATTTTACATTGTATTGTTTAGTAATTTCCAATACGTAGCTCTTCCATATGTTCTTTCCAGATGCTGTTCTTCAAATCTCTGCTATTGCATCCCTTCTGAGATGGGGGAAAGAGGAGAATATCTTACAGTATTAGGAACACAAGCATACCATGGATGTATACAGTGTCAGAGATACATTACTAAATATTCCTAGTGTTTGATTTGCTCTTTCAACTCATAAGAGCACTAATCAGACATTGCTTTGGAACCCTCTATCATAATTCCTAGATTTCATTCAGAGCAGAGGTTAGCTCAGAACCCACCACTTTATATACACAATTAGAAAATTCTGAATCAATTAGTATTAATTTCCATTGGATTTTATCTGATAGGTCTACCGACTAGTTCTAGCAACTGCAAACAAATTAAGGTAACAACAGTTCTGAAACCTAGATACCTAAGTTGAACTAAACAAAATTTATAGCAATGGCAATGAAAATGGTGGTACAGTATTCTCTTACTTTTGAAGTGCAAATGTTGCAAATGTAATTAACAACCCATCACTGAGATGCTTTGTACAGGCTAATTGTTCTTCCTGATACTAAAGGGATCTACAGTGTCCTGGCTGATGCTGATTACCTAACAAAGCTATTTTATTTGAAATTACAGGGAAAAAAATATGCCTTGTATGTATTTAATGTAAAAAAAGTGAGACTTCACAAACAGCAAATGCTGGACTTACTGTTGGAGTATCTGGATTTTTTTTTTATAACTGCACAAACTCACTATCGGTAGAGCATAAAAATAAAAGCAAAACATCTACAGATTTTCATTTTATTTAAATGCAAATAAAACACCTCTCTCCTAGATTCCCCATCTTTGTCAAGCTGGAGCATGTGTGAAAAACATTACAAGAGCTAAGTCTCAACAACAAGTCTTATGTTTGGGAAATGAACTGTTCATGAGCTGACCAATGAAAAACCTAAATAAAACAAACAACAAACTCCAAAAGAAATGTGGATTTCCAGCTTCCTGCAAGCTGCATTTTGTTGATTAGATTTGTTCTGACATAAGTAAACATCACTTTTCTGTGATTATAACCAGAAATTTACATTGGTTTTATTTAAATATTTAATCAGTTGGATATAAGTATGTTTTCTTACAATTACATGAGTTTCCATGAATCAGGTACTCAGAATTTTCACATTTTAGATTTTATTCCTTCTTCATTTGTAATAAATTCATAATATATTTGGCCCGGACGTCTCTACTTTATTGCACATTTTTCATTATAACCTTTTCAGCTGCCATGTTCCTTGTTCTCTTAAATTTTAGTATGGGCAATCCATTTTGCAGCAGCTTTCCTTTTTAGTAGAGTCAGTTACAGAAAACAAGACAGTTAAAGTTTTAGAATGATAGCCACTTTAAGCCAAATATTTTCTTCCAATTCTATTATATAAGTGGTGAATTTGGACCCAAAAAATACCAAGATTGATATTTCTTTATATATTCCCATATTAGATAGATGATGGAAGATGTTATTCAGTGTTTTCTGATTCCTGTGTCTGGATTTATCTCAGCAGAATCTAGCACAATCTGTCCTACCTTTACAGTACTATCACCCACACTGGTAAATTGAATTACTGGATTATGAGAGATCCACAGCCTAGGATACTAGCTGGTAATAGCTTTGGCACACAGTTTATAAGTAGCAATTGCACTGATGCCAACTGCTGAATTAAGCCTGAGGTGGTGCAAAGGTTCAAAACTAAGCAGGATTCAGAGTTTGTTTTTTTCCTCCTTCAGGAACAGGAGAAAAAAATGTGACATGAACAAATAGATTCTGATTACCTGCAGGCTGTCACAGTTCACTGCATGTTGGCCAAAATCACACCTAGGCATAGAACTGCAACTGATAAGATTAGCAGAAGGACTCATAACAGATCAAGGAGCTTGCTTCAGTTCTGGTGCCTGAAAGGCCTTAAATAACAGGATAGTGTCTGTTGTCAAAAGAATTAAGCCTAGTTTCCAAATAGTTAGAAAGTTCTCAGTGGGCAATTTTAGAATTTGGATCCTGCAACAGAAGGCTAGCTTGGGGAATGGTATATGCTATCAGCAGTAATTCATAGTTAGTCTTCATTTCACAGGATGCCCTGAAAAAACAAGGGCTCTTTTTGCCATGCCTAACACCATCATCCTAAGAATGGCTCAAATGAACATGGCAACCTGTACAACCAAGTAACTTGTTGCTATTTCTGAAGTACTGCTGAGCTGCCATTCAAGTCAAGTTTAGTTTAACTTGAGAGTAGTAGAAAGATGGTAAAGATTCAGTTTATGATTAGGTGAACAAAGACAACAAAGATGAGGGCAACTTTTCATGGGTATTTCTGGAAAAGATAAAGGATGCTAGGCTAAGATGGATGGTAGGTTGGTAGCTATAATTGGAGTAACAGGCAACGAAGAGCAGAACTGTTGTTGCATCTTGAAATATTTCTGAAATAAGTTGTAGACTGCAGAAGTACAGTGATGTGGCTCAAAATTTGTTAAAGTTAGGACTGGGTTCGTTTAGGCCACAGTTTTCATGGATGTATATATTCATGGATCCACTGAGAGGACCATTATTAACTTACTATACAACCTACCTGCCCTCATTGCAGCACTTGGGTGTTTTTCAGATTCCATCAGAAGAGCAAGCTTTTTGGTCCCTACTGTTATGAATATCAACTTAAACCCTACATCACAGCTAAGCCTGTATGATGATCCAGTCTGCAACTAAACAGAAAAACTGCTGGCCATTTGTTGCTAATCCTTATCTGACTGATGGGGATTATCTGACAGCTTGACCTGTCAATCAATTTAAAACTTCATTCATTCCTACTTCCATCCATAACTGGATCCTTAATACAAGACCAAACTGTAAACGTGGTTCTCGGATTTGGTTTGTACATTGCCATACTATCAGTAGGGGATTTACCCATTATGTCACTGATCACAAACTTATCCATCTAGGTCTTATTCGAACCTGGAGCAAAATGCAAGTCTTAGGACAAAGTCCAGGCAAAATCTTTCCCTAATAAAAATTCAGGAATAGGCAGCTGTCACAGGGAACTGGTACATTGCTGGCCACAGCTGACAATCTAGGTCGGTGTGCCTTGAAGAAATCTGAAACAATTCTTACCTGTTATGTTAAGCACATCCTGGGCTGTACAAGGAACATGGACTTGCACATCTGTCTGATCAATAATTACCCACTAATTTTTCAGTACCATACTTTTGCCCTGGAGGATCTGGTAAGTTCTCCAGTGTACAGTCTTAATGTATCCTATTTCATTTTGTTCTGTCTTAGACATAGTGCTACCTCACACCAGAAAGAGTTTTCCCATGAAATTACAGTACCATTTCTCATTGTTTTCCTATCTATCTTACAGGATTTAATGACCAGCCTTAACCTTATCCTCAGAACTTTTCAAGAAGCAACTGTCTTCCTGGCTTCAGCATCTCTATGTCTTGCAGTATTCAGCCATAATCATAAATTCTTCAGTGCCCACTGTTCTAACTGCCAACCCTCAGCCTTGGACATAACCTACCATATACTTTTCCTGTGCAGACACAGAATTACCACTGCTGGAGAGCTGCTATCCTTTCAAAGAACATTTACTCTTCAATTACTTGTTCAGCTCATGCTGTAGGAACCATGTGCTCTCTAGGTTGTCTTACAGCTAGAATTTAGTTTAAAACAAAATGCTGTCATCTGAGTGAAGTACTTTCATCCTGAATAGTACAGCATCTAACTAGAATATACTTATATCATGTACAGGGGAGTTCAAGGAAATATCATGCAGAAATATTAGATCTCGGTGAACTTATACTGGCATTCTTATAGCCAGCAACTTCAGACCATGAAAAAATTATTTCTACATTATTTGGGTACCTAAATCTAAGGTACCTGCCAGATAATGACCGTGAAGTCATTATCTCACATCTGACAGACTTAAGTACTGTCAGATCATCTATGCAGAAATGGGTCTCCTGAACACAGCAGCGAAATAAGTCAGCAATAACACTCAGATTTTACAGTAGTTTAGTAGAAGATGCTAAATTTTTTTCTGCCGGTCTGGCAAATCATCTTCAAAGCACACATCAAGATATGTGGATTTCTGTAGTGGAGACCATCAAGATCCACTAGTGAAACTGCTCTAGTTTTTAAAAGTAATTGAAGAACAACTTGGAAAACACAGCACATATGGCTATGCTAATGAGGTCTTAGGATTAGAAGAATTGATCGAAGGAGGGAGACCAAAGCTCCAGTCCCTTCTTTCAAGACTGTTCATGCAGTTCATCTTGCAGCTTTTTCATATGTAAGCTGTTGGGACAAATGCCAGGACTCATATCTTCCCCTCATCAAGAAAAGTATGAGGTTAGAGAGACATGAACAAAATACTTCCTCCTACTCTTAAAAGAAGCTACTGCATATCTTTCTTTACTAATAGCATTGATAGTACTATTTCTCAAAAATATTAGTGGATTTTCAATGAAATGCATAATGTAGAATTGCTCAAACAGGCTGTTGCCTGTAAGTTATCCTGCAAAAGGATAGGGGAGGAGGACAGGTGTGGTTTAGGATCCACAGTGAATTACCTCACTGAGGTCAAGTGGATACCATTAGCACTTTATGGCTCAGCTGGAGCAATCCACTCCCATTCCCTAGTAAGAAAAACAAATGGGGTCTACAGCCAAATACTAGGCTGCATAAATAGTGTGCAAAAGAACCTCTGATATCAGTGGTGGGTGTAGTGATTGCCTTTGCAAAGATTCTGTGTCACAGATTGCAGCCTGTGCAGCTTGAAGGAGAAAGCCAGCAGCAGCAATTGCAAGCATGACTAATTGAGAGCACTGGCACAAGCTGTAGAAGGCAGGCTACAAGGGATGTGTCGATTTTGAAATAAAGCAGCTGCACACTGTGTTTAGAGAAACATGACTTTCTGCAAGTAAACAAGATTAGACCAGAGATTGTGCCAGAGTTTAGAGCCTGCTTTTTAATTCTAACTGAAGTCAATTGGTTTGAATCTTATGCTAAAAGCAGGTACCATATGCAAATATTTTCCAGATTTATGATCTCTATTTTTTAATTGAGAAGCTTAGGTTTATGCACATTAGTCATATTGAAGACAATGTCTCAGTAGTTCCTGTACTGTTTAAGATACCAATGGGGAAAAATTGACTGCTATACAAAATCAGGGAAAGCCATTTATTTTCATACTTCTCTTTCTTCCCCCGCAAAGAAAAGGAAAATACATAAGGCAGATTAGAATTTAACTGAGGAAAACAGGCTTTTCAGTCTTCGCAATGAAATAGCTGAAATAATTATTGCAAGTTCTATGTTGCTAATCCAGACATTAAAAAGCAAAAAATATTATGGTACTCCTGACAGCGGGTTAAAAATATCTAGTCGAAACTTTGAGTGAACATGAATACATCTCTCTCAATAAGAGTTTTCCAGAAAATTAATACAGAGACTTTGATTTTACATGGATCTGGGTTTTTTTTCATTTATGAGAATAAGCAGTTGAAGTTAATCTACTGAAGTGACATGCAATATTTGCACAGAACTTTGCCTTTTTTGATAGGAGATGATATAATGATCTTAAAGAGTTTTTAATCAAAGGAATGTGAAGACATATTTTAAGTGGGTACATGGAAAAAGGAACAGCATCATAAAATAAAGAGATCATAGGTTTCTTATCAGTGGTTGATGTAATGTGGGTAATGAATATAAAAATAGTTTATCAGCACCAGATAGTAAAAATGTGTCCATTATTGCTTAACATCTTGCAAAGAAAGAAGCAACTTATTAGATCTGTTTATACTACTCTTCCATTAGCGAATAAGTGACTTAAATCTGGTTTCTTTTATTTCAGGATTGAAAGGATGAAGAATCAGTCTGTCCAGCTTTTAGAATATTGCATTTGACAAAAAAAAAAATATTCATATGTGCAAGCCAGAAGGGGCTAATATAAATCACACGATTTGTGAATCTAGAAGATTGTCTTCAAAAATTGTGCTCAGTCAAAACATGTTCTGTCAAATTGAACATGTCACAATTAATGTATAAGGGATAAAACCAATTTACGGGGTGACACAAAACAATAATATTCTAAGCAACCAGCATTCTTCCGGTTAATTTAGATTTGAGACTTTAAAAAGACCCTGATCCTACTGAAGATTTCTAGCCCATTTCCACTATTAAGTTGAAAGAAAAAGAATAAGGGATAGCCTATCTCTGTTGGGCAGAGGAAATTCTGTAAAATTCATGTGTTTGATACAAAGCAACATCCACTGAGGTCATGGCAGAAGAAAAACCCAAATCTCCTCCCATATTTTGATCTGTGTTGAGAGGCAAATAGATCCAGAAGATAGAGAATGAAACAGGAGCATTGCAAACCTGAATTCTGTTCCAAGCTCTCCTACAAATCTCCTGTATGACTTTAGAAAAATCCCACCACGAACCTTTCCTTCCCTTAAAGACATTGTGCCTATTGCATGTAGTTTGATAGCGGTCCCTGTGAGACAAGGGCTTTTACTGTGCATTTGTACAGCACACAGTGCAACAATGTCAGGGCTTAAAATAAACTCTCTAGGTATGGTGAATAAATATGAGCACATTCAGCGAAAATAAGATAAACAACGTAAGTGATTGTACATGACAGCATAATAAAACAAAGAAACTGGACTGCTTGGATTTGACACCAATTAGCTGTTAAAGGTAACACTGAGTGGTCATACATGGTATAGTTTTGATTCTTGCTATTGACACCAAACTGAAGCTAGATGGCAAGTTTAGGATTTTTGTAAGACAAGTTCTGCCTTGCAAAACAAAATTGGATCTGTTGTAGCGGTTACTCTTAAGCGGAGACTCACAATTTTCACTTTGATAATTATGTCAAAAGGTTTGAAAGAGATTTGAATATCAATGCACCTAATTGTCCTTTCACACAATTGAAAGTTTCCAGTAAGGCTGACAGAGGTATGAGTGAAAGCTGAAAACTCAGTCCAGGTGAGATATGGCAGTTCCAGCAGTTAGTTATCAGCTGCTACTCCTCCCCCTAGACTTGCCTGGCTTATTACAATGTCCTTTTAAAAACTCCTCACACAGCACAAGAAGAATATACTTTATTTTTTGAAGACAGCTTCATTGCATCAGAGGAGTAAACTTCTTAGTCTTACTTTTGTCATTGTTACTTGATTTTTCAGATTTCCTCTAGGTAGTAAGCACTTTGAGAAAAGAATTTGACCTTGGTTTTCCCCTTGGAGAGAAGTCTGCGTAATGAACAACAGATCTGAAGAGTTTGTGATGTGGTAAGTGTGCTTCTAAAGAGAATTAGTAGATTATGTTGCAACAGATAAATTTTCCATACTACCTGAGGTTTCTTACTCATTTATAATCTCATTATACCTCAGAAGGTGTACCAAAGACATGAATAACTGAAGCCAGGTTATTACCTCAGGGTAATCTCAGAGGTAAGTCTCCTAGCCCACACAAATTCCTAGGAAGTGTTACTCACCACTACTCAGTGTTCTGGGTGCTTGCTGGGACTCTCATAAGTAAAAAAAAAAATGTTTAAGCGTGGGTGTAAACCTTTAACCAAAGCAGATTACATTGCAGCTTCTCCCAAATGGATTCCTACAAGCTTCATTATTACCTCTCTTTTGCTCGGATTTGCAATAAAGTATTTGCAATTTATCCTATAAAGACAGACCTTTTTCAGGCATCCCACTAATGGCAGTCTGTTTAAAGGAGGAATCACAGCAGGGAAACATTTGTTTGTTGATGATGTTCAAGATTAGATTACCTATTTCATCTGCTGAAAGCATGTAGATGCCTAGGACTAGTAGACAAATGATCCTTGTGACGTTTCATAACAAAAATGTCTGTTAGTAAAAAAGTACTTTCTCATTAATATTCTTCAGATGTGTCCATTGAGGAAAGATTCAATTCACCTATGGGCACCATATATTTTATTTATTGCTATTACTAGGTGTATCATAGAATAACAGGATTGGTGAATGGTCTAGAGCATAAATCTTGTGAGATGTTGTTCAGGTAGCAAGGGTTGTTCAGCCTGGAGAAAAGGAGGCTCAGGGGGGATCTTATTGGTCTCTACAACTGCATGAAAGGAGATAATAGCAAGGTGGGTGTTGATCCCTTCTCCTGGGTAAAAAATGACAGGATGAGAGGAAATGACCGCAACTTGTGCCAGGGGAGTTTTAGATTGGATATTAAGAAAGATTTCTTCACTGAAACGGTTGTCAAGCATTGGAATTGGCTGCCCAGGGGAGTGGTTGAGTCACCATCTCTGAAACTACTTAGTAGATGTGTAAATGTGGTGCTTAGGGACATGGTTCAGTGAGACTTAGACTTAAATGTAACTATCTTTCAAACCATAATGAAATACTTTTAACTTCATCAGTAAGTAACTCAGAAAAATAGTTAACTGGAGGTACTAAAGTTAGGGTGGGGTTTTTTTCCCTTATCTGGTTAATATCCCAGCTAAGAATTCTGTGATTTTCAGCTGAGTTAGTAGAGGGAAACTGCTTTATAGAAAAAGACCTGCAGATCTGGTGAACGCAAAGTGGAACACAAACCAGCGATATGCCCTTGTGGCAAAGAAGGCCAACAGTATCCTGGGCTACTTTAGAAGGAGCACTGCCAGCAGGTTGATGGAGGTGATCCTTTGCTCTGCACTGGTGAGGCCACAGCTGGAGTGCTGTGCTCAGGTCTGCGCTCCCCAGTACGACAGAAATATGGAGCTACTAGAAAAAATCAAGCAGAGGGACATGAAGATGGTTAAGAGACTGGAACATTTCTCCTATGAGGGAAGGGTGAGAGTGCTGGGACTGTTCAGCTTGGGATCAGGACCAAGCTCATCAGAATGTGCAAGTATCTGAAGGGAAGGTGTAGGGAATGTGGAGCCAGGCTCTTCTCAGTGGTGTCCAGTGACAGGCCAAGAGGCAATGGGCACAAACTGAATGGGGTTCTGTCTGAACATCAAGAAACACTTTTTTACTGTGCAGTTGACTGAGTACTGGCACAGGTTGTCCAGAGAAGTGGTGTAGACTCCCTCCTTGGAGATACTTAAAAGCTATCTGGACATTGTCCTGAACAGCCTCCTCTAGGTGTCTCTGCTTGAGCAGGGTGGTTGGACAAGATGACCTCCAGAGGTCAGCCGTTCTGTGATTTTGTGATCTTACAATGAGTGTTCTGAATCATTCATGTTGGTATTTGGTAATTCTTGGAACACTGGCAAAGTTCTAGATAAAAGAAGAATATTTATGCCAGGACAATATTAAAAACACCTATTAGAAAATATCAGTCTTGGCCAAAGACTAGAATGGCTAGAAGAGCCACGGGTACAAACAACGGATATTTTCATTAACTTGATTGTTTAATGGCATTACATTTTGGCATGTAAATACACACCCCACCCCCTGAAAAAAGAGAAAATGTTGAACTAATAAATTGCTTTGTGACATTTTAATAATAATAATAAAAAACCCCCAAACCTGACTTTGACAGAATTTAAATTACAGTTATAAAATCTTTATGTTTAAGCCAGGATATAGCAGTTACATTTATAATTAATTTCTTCAGGTTTTCATCCCTCACTCTGAAATTAAAATAATATATAAAATTAATAATAAAATTTACAGGTGAGATTGGAGAGCTGGAAAGTAATTAAAAAGACAGATTACTGACAAAAGACAAACCAGGTTGGTGGGAAAACTGTCCAAGAGTGGGGGGAAAAAAAGTAAGCAACCAAATAAACAACCCATACTCACCAAGAGAGTATAGGACATTTTATCTGAGACTTTATGAGGAGATTGTATATTATATCTTAAGAAGACTATATCCTGCACTGTATGGTCAGATCAATGTGAGCACTCTGTGAAACTATGTCCAAAAGCAATAAGGAAACAATCCCTGTACAGCTTGGAGGTCAAGACTACATAGGTTAAAGCATGACTACTTTTTGTATCCATGTTAGTGCCAATAGAATCATGTGTCTAGTTCTAATGGAATACTCAAGAGCAGCAAGAAAGAAATTACAGAATATTTAGAGAAAATAAATCACAAGGACATCTAAGATGTGGAAAATGTTCCTTACAGTGGAAGACTTTCAACTACTGTCAAAAACCACACGAACTTATATAAAGCGAGCATAAATCTCTCTGCTTTAGATAGGGGTGAAAATGTTATCATATCTTTGAGATAACAGTATCTTTAATCTAGTAAAGTCTAACTGAATGCTGGAACATGCTTAAGTATAGCATCAACTACATTTAATTAGGTTTTATGTTTCTCTAATTCTCTTGCCCATCCTTTCAAGAATAAAACTGCTTCTTAAGACCTCCCAGTGGCTGATGACTCACACAGTAAAAGAACTTTGTGCAGCAGAAACATAATATGTGCAGATAGCTTTTTCAGTTACCTCAGAGAGCCCCTTTGGCTCATTTTACTAATTTAATGCACATATTTGAAACTGTATGCTTTGAATTACAACTTTTTTTCCCCTTCAGAATGAAAATATTTCTTATTATACAGTAAAATCCTGACATTTAGTCTCTTTAAATAGTTTATAACTTTAAACTTCAGCAACCTCTCATGAATTTGTCTCAAACTGCTACTTACCTGTATTTTTCTGTGTTGCTCTTTCAATTGTTGTAGCAGTGCTCAGGTCATGACTTCAGACAGAAAATATTCATGAGGATTTGCTGAATGCTAATAAGATGATCACATAGACAGTACATTTCTGTAGTATAACAAATGTGGAAGGACACACAGATAATAAGGAATGGTATTGCAGCAGAACCATGCTAGTTTATGTTTTTTGCAAAGTTCCTTGAAACATTAGGCATTCAAACTGTAAATGACAGAAGAGAACAGTAACAAGTTTTTCTGTATGGAAAGCAGCGAACAACCCCATTAGCAATGCTATTGTAATCCAGCATTATACCTCTGAAATCAACAAAAGAAAGAACCATTGAGATTAAACAATTAGCTAAAGATTTTTAAGATGAATGGAGCAACTATCACTTAGATTAAAATTGTGCAGCTAAATCCACCCAATATCGAGAGTCTTAGTAAGAATTAGATTCCTGATGTAGCCTTTGTCAATTTGTCTGAGTAAAGCCAAAGAGAATGGTAAAAGGTCAACACTATATCTCAAAAACTCAGCGTAAACAGAGTCATCATTTAATGACATTGAGGAAGATTTTTTTAAAACAAGTTATTTAGTCAAGGTATCCTGAAACTATAACCACACAAAAGGGACAGTCCAAGTGTTTGAATCCATGGTCAGTAAACAAAAAAATTTAACTGGTTTTTAACAGAACCAGTTACTGTTGCAACAGATCCTCCAAATTCCTGCCATTTTGTCATCTCATTTACTTCCTTCAGCATCTGCCATGAGTGGCTGATTCTGACAAATAGGCTTGTGATAAATCCACAAACTTAACACATCACCAGGGAAGTGGTAGAGCCACCGTCTCTGGAGGCATTTAAAAGATATGTAGATGTGGCACTTAGGGACATGATTTAGTGATAAATCTGGCAGTGTTAGGTTTACAGTCCAACTCAATGATATTAAAGATCTTTTTGAACCTAAATGATTCCATGATCTTAAATAAGTTATACTTATCTATCTCAGTGCAAAATGAGGTAGATTACAATGTTCTGATTGAATAGCACTTTTAAAACTTGCCTATCATAGATATGAGAAGGTAGGCTTATATAAATTTTTGTAGCTTTATTGGTAAAATCAATTACTATAGAGAATGAATTATTCTTATTTAAAATACGTTTGTTTGCTATCATGTCAAAGAGGGAAATATGTCATTTGCGTGTCTCAAGCTGTGAATACATCTGATTTCTTCTTACCACTGCAGAATATCACAGATGATTTCTAAGCTCATAAGGATCAACAACTTATTGTCAGTCCTTCATGTCCATTGCATTTTTAGATTTTTCCATACAGATATTAAAATCTTAATTAGAAACACTCTCCTGGAAGAGAAATGTATTTTTCCCTTTCCATAGGATAACAACCACTGATCTCAGAGCTTGTTTTCTGTTGCCCTTCCTCACCTAAAGCTTTAATAAATTTTCTTTCATAATATATCTAATTCCACTTCTGTACCATTCACCCAGGCTGCCTTCTGTTTTACCCACTACAGTCTCCTCTTTTGTGCCTTTCACAAATATATTTTACTCCACTCTTGTGCATTCAGAATGCTGAGTGAAGTTCAGTTTTTTGTCTCACTGCTGTTTCTTTCTCCTTTATCATATCAAAGGACTCAATTCCCTTTTACATAGGAGAAGGGCTTATCCCCATGCAGCTCATTTCCACCACTGAAATACAGACCTATGCTAATGGCCCCAAGCCATCTGTTAAATTTTTGTACCAGACAATAGGCAAAACTACATTATTACCTTTCCTCAAAGCCCTCCCTGTGAATCTGATCAGTGGTGAAAACAAAAGCTAAATCAAAGTCTGGTTTGGTTTTGTCCGGCTTAGTATATTCATGGTGTTTTGTGTGGACCATTACTCAGTTACTTGCTGTCATCCTCACTTTTTCTTCATGTTCTTAACTGTTTGTATAGAGGTATGTAAAGGAAGATACTCATTTGTGGCATATTCAGTCATTGATAAATCTTATTAGCATTAGAAAAAGTCTGTCTTGGAAACTTGGTATTAATAGCATTTATCTGGAAACCTGGGAAATAAGTGCTCTCTTATTTTACTCTAAGTTAAGGCACTGCTCTAAAATGATTCATTTTAGTCATTCTACAAGCTATACAGTTTTGAAAAAACAAAAAGGAAATAGAAGGAAGTTGAATATTTTGCATTTTGAAATCTTGTAATGATTTGGTAATATTTAATGCTTGTTTATCCTGTGGAGCTAGAGACTATTTTCTAAATATTGGTTGGCTGTGCAGTGGACAAGAGTCCCTCAGTCTGGGGAAAATAATTTAACTCTACAGTCTGAAGTATTTGGTATCTCTGATAATGAAATATCTTCTCTGCATATACTTTACTTGTAGAATTAGGTCAAATTCCAATATAATTTTTGAAGTATAAGTCAGAGTAACTTTGATGACTTCAGTCTGGAGACCTGGAAAGTTCTAGTACTTATATAATTTCATGTTTTCTACTGTCATCAACATGGCAGCCTTCCCAAAATTTGTATGGATGACAGAATTATATCCCCAGTTACTTCCCCCAAAATGGTATTGATCAGCTTAATAGATTTTGACACTACGCCCAGAATTTTGTTTAATAAATAATTTTCCTACTTTCTAAGGGGTTTTTTTGTCTTGAATTTACATAGTTCCTATAACAAGCCTATTTGATTAAAAGCACTATTAAGTATGTTTAAGAATGAATGGAACAAAATTCAAGCAATTCATCATTTTCAGTTCCACAAGCCAATATTGGTAAGCATAGAATAGCTCTGACTGTCCTTTACTGAGATATGGGTATTTTTTCAAAGCATAATGCCTGTCCAACCTGGAAAACAGCCACAGGATATGTAATAAAAATTCCATTCACTGGCATTGTTGTAGCTATCATGCTTAATAGGAGTTTGTAGAGGTTGTTGACTGTTCTCTGTAGAGTTTAGTTCTTCCAGACAGTAAATTATAAGTTTGCCATATCTCTCTCTAAATGACCTTGTTACATTTGCATTTTTTCACTAATTGTGACTAGATATTTTTTTTCCAGGTAGGTATTCCTGAACTCAGACACCAAATGGAACCACAACCTTTAGGGATGAGTATCTGCATACTCAGGTGTGTGGTCCACAAACTCAGAGAAGGCAAATTGCTGTCTTTTCATCCTCACTGTTTTGTCTAGTGTAACCAAGCCACGTGCACCCATTCCATTCTGTGCTTGTGGGTCTTCTCTGAAAGGTGTCAGGATTCAAAACTAAAAGATTTCTAAGAGATGGACAGACACAGACAGATAATTATGTCTGTGGTGGCTTAACCTCCATGATTCTATAATATTACAAAATGACAAACAAATAATTACAAAATAATAAATAAAATGGACAGAGAGGTTGTTAAAATACTTCACGAAACAGGTAAAAAATATGATAAGTACTACTCCCTGTCCTGACAATCTGTATTTTCACTGAAGAACAGCAGCATAGAGAATCATGCTCATTTGTAGACACAACCTGGTTAAAAGTAAGCTCCTTCTTCCATGAAAATATATAGGCAGGCTGTCTTCTATTCTTGTAAATAAAAAAAAAGCCAGTGATTGGTTTACTGGCCCTGAATCCTAGCAGCATGGGCTACATTCCCACTGACTAGCATCTGACTCATATTCTCCTCTGGCTTCTACGTGGAGTTTGATTTTCAGTTCTTAGAGACTGCGCTGCCACAATTCAGGTGTTTTTGTAGCATGAGACAAAATGTGTCTCTTTTGCCTCTCTGAGGTAGCAGCATCTCAGTGTACAAAGCTTGCTGGACAGTGCTCAAGGATAATGAAGGGCTGAAGAAAGTAAACTTAAAGCAGCACTGTTCACACAGCATATTGGAAACAGACTCTGGCACATGCTCTTTCCTGGACTGTTCCTGGGCGTAATCTCAGAGAGTGCTGGTTGGCACAAACCAAAACAATGTCAGGAGCTAAGGAGCATGAAGGATTAATGATTCTTTACTCAATCTCATGTCTTAACCCAGATCTGCTTTCCACCATAGACAAAGCCACAGGCCCTGAGGAAGACCTTCTGCAGCAGAGGAAACAAATGTGGGCTTCTAACGCTATCTAAGATACAGTTTTCCCAGACTACTACAGCTGCACAGCTAATGAACCATTGGAAAGCAGCTGTTTTGTTGCTAGTGATGAAGACTTATATTGTTGTTGCCAACTGGCAAGTCTTATTTCAAGAAAGTACCTGAAACTAAGTATGGTTTCCAGATAAAGTAGATTTCCAACTGTAGCATAACTCAGATGCATATAGTTTGTGCTTAGACAAAAGCCAAGAGACATGTTAATCAAGAGGAATATTGTGTTTGGGAAAACACATGAACATCACTGCAAAGTAAGGCCAACTTGCAGCACAGGATTCTGAGAACTTCCAGCGTTCTTACTCTGATTTTGCCAACGATGAAGCAAACATGAGGATGCTTTTGACCACCTTTGTTTTGTGACTCTCTCTTTTCTTTCCCAGCTGAGGGTAAAACCCTGTATACAAACCATGTGACTACAAAGAAATTCAAATATGCTTTCAGCATTTGGTGCTGGAACACGTGTTTGAAAGGCTGAAAGAAAAATGGCACT